>NC_056735.1:40896270-41058770 GCF_019279795.1 Protopterus annectens
TAATGCTTAATGTTAATTAAAATAATATTCGCACAGCAGATTTTAAAAACATAACAAAAGGTTAAAACACACGGTTGTTTGTATGTAATGGTACTACAAAAAGCGCTACAAAGAGTGTATGAAAAGTGTGTTAAATACATGAAGGTGTGTAAATGTCACACATACCACATATACTTGATGAATTTCAAGTGATATTTTTTGAGTAATGTTATATTATAATAATTTTAATAATTTTTATAATTTTTAATAATTGTTTATTTTTATGTATTGTATTAATGATTTAAATTATTTATGATAAGTTAGACATACCTAATGTCGTGAAAATCGTGATCAATTAGTTTTAATGAATTCATAATCACGTTTGATGGAACTAGCTAGTTCACGAAAATAATCATAACAGACGTGAAAACATAACAGACATTAAACCCATGAAAGACCTGAAAAACACATAATACATGTATGCATAATAAACAGAAAGTGTATATATACACATAGATGTAGATTCCATAAAGGGGGTGTGTGTCAAGTGGCAATATCTTCATCTTTTCAAACTAATTAATTTTAATAGGCTTCCAATTGAACAAGTCTCATTCAGTCCTGGGAAGCTGTATGCATTTAATTTTACCTGCCATTTCAGTTCCATTTCTTCCAGTTTCAGATTTCTGGGACCCCTCTCGGGTCGATTTTTACATGGTCAATCGCCATGAACCTGAAACTGTAATTTGGATGACCCGCCGTATGTTTAGCAAGTGCATTCTCGAGTTTCCCCTTTTTGATGGCATACAGATGTTCATACATCCTTTCACGTAGTCTTCTTTCAGTCTTACCAATGTAAAATGCTAAACAGGATGTACACTTAGCTAAATAAGTAATATGGTTGGTGTTACAATCAAATTTATTCCTTAACCTAAATTTTTGTTTGTTCAGAATAAAAGAATTACCCTCCTGGGCGAAAAAGCGCTTAAATAAACCTTTTATTGACTGCCTGGAGTCATTCACGGCTTGTTCTTGTGGTTATAATGCTGTATACAACATATCCCCGACACACAATCTGATATAGCAGCACCTGCTGCTGTGTATAATGCTGTATACAACGTATCCCTGACACACAATGTGATGTAGCAGTACCTGTATAATGCTGTATACACTGTATCCCCAACACACAATCTGATGTATCACCTGCTGTTGCATATAATGCTGTATACAACATATCCCCAACACACAATCTGATGTATCACCTGCTGCTGTGTATAATGCTGTATACAACATGTCTCCGACACACAATCCAGGGCCACCACTATTATAACCCACAAACTGCGTGTAGTCATCCTGAGCCAAACAGGCATTAAGTCCACTGGAATCTGTAAGTGGTTCCTTGCCTTTCATCTGTTGCTTGCAATGATATGGTTCTCTTGCTAGGTTTTGACCTTGAAAATAATAAAGTGAATGTTGGAGAAAAAATGAATGGAAACACAAGACTATGTCAGTCCCACTGTTCATTTGGTAATATCCAGAGTGCATTGGAGAAGACAGCACATGCCTCTTATGGAGAAGCAGCAAGCAACAGTTTTTTCCCTACTTACAGACCATTCATCCTACCTTTCCTATGGCTTCTTATGACCTGGTGTCAGCAGAAAAGTTGTGAGTTAAAGTGCAAAAGCTTATATTGCTTGATGAGGAATATTTTTCTTAATAGTTAGCATTGGTAGCCTTGATGTATTTGTTTTTCATTGAAATTGTTCTGTTACTTCTCTCTCTCTTTGTCAAGCTATGAGCTGTAAATTTCTGCAACCAAAAACAAGTGTAGCTGCATATATAAATAAGATGAAAGAATTCTACTGCCACTAGTTTGTTTGGTCGCCGTGCCTCTCAACTGTCCATAATTTTGCAAAATGTCAAAATGTTGTCACATAGTTTTGATTTGTTCCACATACAGTTAGTGGCTTTCTGGCACATTATTGAGAAATTAAGTCACTAAATAATGACAGACAATTGATTTTCATATCTCATGTGCTTCAGAAAATGCATACTAATGTAAAACCTCTTATTTTGGCAACTTTCTAAGAGCAATGTTTAATATTCATACCTGGTTTTGAGCCTTTTCCCCTCCCCCAATTATGTTTGGCTTTGTCCAAATCTGTGCTAAGGTTGAGTGGTGTGCAACTGTGCACATTAGAAGTGAAATATTTGCTGTCCCTGCTTTCTCAGTTTGCGTTCTGATTCATTGATATTTGGATATCTTACTCTACTTCACATACGTAGATCAGTGTAAAAGAAAAAAAAAACAAAAATGAGTACAACAGTACCACGTGTAATAGCAGATGTGCAGAATCCTTGTGGAAGCTCACATAAATGCTTTTCTACTGCTTGCACACAGCATATGTTCTAGCATGATCCTTTAGAGAAACCCTGAAGGTCAGCATTAAAACTGTATTTTTTAAAAATAGAAAGGCATTATAATAAGTTAGAAGAAGATATGATAAGGAAAAAATGCAAAAAAATTTAAGATGGTTGGATAACTGGATCTATGAAATCAGAAGACCAGCTACATCAAAACCTTATGAGTAAAGATGAGGTTAATTGTGTACACTGACTGGTCTTTAGAAATTTCAGTAGGTAGTAAAGAAAAATGGACAGAATCCATTTTTTATCACCTCCTATCTGCAATCAGGTTTTGTGTTCTTTCCCTGTATAAATTAGCATTTTTTGTGGCTATGATGCCATACATTAGTCACATGACCCAGCTTACTGCATAGTACAGCACAGAGGTTTAAAATTATGTTGCCTCTTCAAGTGACCATTCTGCTGACCCTTTCTGTCCTGTTCCTTCCCCCATCTCAATCTACCACAATATGTTAGGATGAGTCAAGAAGCAGAAGCATACCTCTCAACCATACTGAATTTCTCGTTTTGTATCGGTTTTGAGGTCCAAATAATGGGGTGCCACAATTCCCGAATGGCACCCCTTAATTTCCGATTTTCCCAGCCCTTTTTGGAAATTGCTGGCCTTTTGAGCTGATGTCATCACGTGCACTATGACATCACCTCCATGAATAGCCTGGCAGCCTGTCGGAATTGAGCTCAAGGATCTGCGAGCATTTCCGGCTATATTTGAATGGAGAACTTTGCGAGTGAGCGAGGGAATTACAAACTGGAACTGCTGCAACAAGGAAAGGCGATATGTATTTATTTCTCGAACTGCTGCAAGCTGCTGCCAGGTGAGTGAGTCTGAGAGAAATGAGAGCTCCACATTGTTTATGTATTGCTATTTGGACTCACTGCATTTTTATTTTATGCCCGGGAGAGCTGCATTCTTATTTTGTGTCCACATATCTTTCTTCCCCCATCAAAGTAAGGTTATAAAAAAATTGAATTATGTCCGAGGTTTTCTTTGAGCTCACTTGTCCAACAGATACAAGAGCTGCATATTCTTAGTTTATGTGGGAGCTGTGTGTGTATTATGTCCAAGAGAAATTAGAACTGCATTGTTAATGTTATTTTATGCCCAGGAGGGCTGCATTCTTATTTTATGTCCAACAGAAATGAGCAAGCTGCATATTCTTATTTTATGTGAGAACTGCATTCTTATTTTATGTCTAAGTCCAACAGAAACAAGCTGCATATTCTTACTTTATGTCCGACAGCATATTCTTATTTTATGTGAGAGCTCTTTGAGTTTGTGAGAACTGCATATTCATAATTTATGTGGGAGCTATGTGTGTATTATGTCCAAGCAAAATGAGAACTGCATTGTTAATGTTATTTTATGCCAGAGAGAGCTGCATTCTTATTTTATGTCTGACAGAAACAAGCGAGCTGCATATTCTTATTTTATGTGAGAGCTCTTTTAGTTTGTGAGACCTGCATACTCTTAGTGTGTATATGAAAGCTGCATATAGTGTGTGTGTGTGTGTGTGTGTGTGTGTGTGTGTGTGAGAGAGAGAGAGAGAGAGAGAGAGAGAGAGAGAGAGAGAGAGAGCAGTATATCCTTAGTGTCCAATCCTATCATATTATTTATGACCAGTTGTTTAAAAGATTATTTTGTGCACTGAGTCTTTCTGTCTGTTTGCATATACGTTAAACACATTTAGTGTCCACTGAGTTGTGTAAAATGCACTACAGTCTATGTCAGATGAACATCTGCTGAGTGCCTTATGATGCTTATAAAATAGCCTTTTTAGTTTCTGCCGTAATTTTACTTTCTGCAGTAATCTTAGTGTGTGTGTGTGTGTGTGTGTGTGTGTGTGTGTGTGTGTGTGTGTCTTTTGTGCAGTTATGTGTGTCTGTGTGTGTGTACTTGAAAGTAGAAGATAGTCAATATGTTTGTAGTCAGATTTCTGCAACAGTGATAAGAAGACAGCTAACTAGGGGAGTTTGGTCTAAGTATTGACAAGAAGTCGTTTTTTTGCATCTTTAAATCTATATTCTATCCACCTTTTATTTATCTGTTAGGCAGTGTGGTTTTACTGCATGTCTGGCCTGAAACCCATGCAAGCTTTCCATGTGTAGTAGTGTTTTTTCATTTATTTTTTTTAATTTATAGTTTGACCTGTATTCAAACTGTACAAGAGACTTAGCTATTAGTGCTTCAGGCTTTTCATATGCAATGTGAGATGTCTATTGCTGAAATATTTGGCTTTATGGGACAGTCAACATTGAGAGGTATGTTCTGGTTATATTTTGTGTTTAACATTTTGTCTGTTCTTCAATTAGCATTTGAATGTTGGTATCCCACAATTCCATTGGAGTGGGTGGGGTTACATAATTATGTATGCAACTTTTACATTAAGTAATGTACAGATTTGTACCTATTTTTCTTGGGACTTTGTCCAGCTTTTTGATGTTTGCAGGTTGAGAGGTAAGGTATGAGCAGAAGGCCCCCATTCATGGTGGCTCTAGTTACTGTTTAAGCTTTTTTTCATAACTCTTAACCTCTAAATGCAAGAAATCTGGACAAAGTCAAAAATAATGGGCGCAAAGTCCAAAAAATATTGAAAACATTTAATTATTACTCTTATAGACTAAGAAAGTTGCTAAAATAATGGTATTACATTAGCAAGTATTTTCTGAAGGGTATGAAGTCTGAAACTGAAATATTTTTCATTATTAAGGGACTTCAATCCTCAATAATTTGCCAGAAAACCATAAATTGTATGGGGAACAGACCATCAATATCAGGCAAAAATCTGGACATTCTTTAAAAATATGCACAGTTGAGATGTATGACGTTACTCCCTCATTCGTCTGCTGGTCAGTAGGGTTATGTAATGCCTGCTCCATGTGGTAACATGACAAGTGCTGCCACACCTACATGCTCCTTGGTTTACCAGCATCTCTGGGGTATATAGAGGAGTTACCATCCAGCTAACATCTGTTCACGTAACCAACTTGACCCTGTTGTAGTCCCAACCCCAACAACCCTCCATCTGCATTATAGTACCAGCCTTTTGCTGTTTATACTCACCTTTTTTATTCATATAACCATTTTCTGTGGCATCTGGCATTGGCATTCAAACCTCTGTCACCAGCACTGGTAAGGCTCCAGCTCACTGTATTATCTAAATCGAAAACAAGTTTAAAGTTATGAGACAATATTGACCATCATCTTATACTTCTGGGTCTCATCCCCTCATTCTTTAATTATATACCATGTGAATGACCATGTCCCTTAACCAGGCCAGTGTTCAAATAGCCCTGAAAAAAGATGCTTGTGGCTAGTGGAGCTTACCTACAAGAGGTCAGGAACCTAGGCACTAATAGTGTTACTTCTGAGTGCATCTAACATAGTGGTTATATCTGGAGTCTCCATGAAAAATATCAAGGACTTCATCTGAAATGCACAGACGTAATAAGGTCAAGAAAAAGACATCTCTGAAATTATTATTTTAGGTACAGAAGATTTCTCTGCAACCTGCCATCTCTGCTACTTAATACAGACAACTTTTTGACTACTACTTGTAGAAAGCATATATGTGCATTTTTAAATAAAATCTGAAGTATTTTCTTTCCCCCCTATCTTCCCCAAATTTTTAGAAAAGTACCATCTCTGAAACACAGAGCTTGAGTCAGGGCAATCTATGTACTTGCTTTGGCAAAAGAAATGACACCAACGTATCTCTTGACAAGTAACAATTAAAAATCACAAGGACTCCAATATTCATATCAGATAACCAGAAAGGGAAGCGTTTTCTTATTTAACAAAATGGTTGTATATATCTACGTGACATGTTTTATATAACTAGTAGCAAGATAAACATCCTTTCTCTTGGCAGTATCCCTGAAGTACCAGTGATTTTACATTGAAATTGTACTTTGTCCCTTATAACATTTCTGATATCGTGGTAGTGGTGTAAGGATTAAAAATGTTAAATACTATTGGAAATTACAGTTAGAAAAACAATATTTGCAGAAAATGAAGAGTTGTACAAATCATTTTATTGCAATAGTTTTCTCTTTCAGTAACCCAAACAGAATGTGTCCCCAGTATTTGACCTTTCTCCCTGATTTTTAAAGAAGAGTTTGAGAGTCGTGACACAGACTTGTTAATATTTGAATTTCTGCAGCTTTAAACTGCTATTTAACACATGATTAAGGCTATGAGCTGCTGGTAAGCTTCTGTCTGTAATCCTGGGTTTGATTCTCTCAGTCTTCTTTTTTCTTCTGTATGACTAACAGCATTACTCCTAGGCTGACCCTTAGAAGTGGCACTTGTGTCTAATAGGTTTATTTGGTTAAGTAAATAAAAATAAAGTAGGTATAACTGAAGCATCTATTAAGAGCAAGTTGAAAGACAAAGCTTTAACTGTTAAGTGTACCCGGTTTGGTATGTTAGTTTATTCTGGGGTTAGAATATGGGTTCACTGATTTTAGTTTGAATGGATTCAGTCTACAAGGAAAGTAATATATTGCACAAAAACAGCCAATATATTTCAAGTCTTCTGCCAGATTATATTGGCTAAGCAGAGGAAATCGTTAGTCAAGAAAATCCAAACCTTCTTCCAGGTCCTATTCTTCCAAGAATGGAGTATCTGCTTCCAAAAGGGCCTCTGATATTTTGGACCATCAGTAACATACTCAGTTAAAAGAAAACATTTGTATGGTTAGAAAACAGAGATACAGTTACCAAATGCTTGCTGTACTGTATAGCTATGGATCTATTCCATTTGCCAGATGCCAATGGACTTGGGAATTTAGCAGTCAATATGTATTTAATAAAAAAAAGTGTGACTATTTGAGTGAAAATTAAACCCAGAAAGGGGGTGCAATGATGGAGTGATCCAAAGTTTTGTTAACAATTTAAGATAATGCAAATAATGCAAAAAGTTCATGTTGGGAAATTTGAAATATTAAGTACCTCAATTCAAGCACTTGGAATTAAAAGGGAAGTGAAACGTCAAAAGAAATTGTCAATCATATGCAAATTTATATCAAATATTGTAAAATATTTTTCCACTATCATACAAGTCAAAAACCTAAACCCTAAGAAAATACAATAAATGATAATTGCCAGTTAGCTGTCTGTCACTGCTTGCACAGTTCTACATTTATCAGTGCTGACATATAATCTATTGCATAAAGGATGCACCATTTTGAGGCAACAATTAAATATAATTATTGTTACTGTTGAGGCAACACCTCAACCCCATGTACAAAAATGGGATAAAGGGGTTGTGGATGGATGGATGGATGGATAAGGACCTCACCCTTCAGTCTAATAGCAAATGTAAATGAATCCATAATAGTGCATAGAGCACCTTTTTGTATTAACAATGTTAGATTAGGGATTTGCATTTTAAAGTAGTTATTATTAGACATTAGACAGGCTAAAGGGTAAAATAAATTGTGTTTCATTTATGCATAAAAGACAGTTAAGCAGAAAGGAAAATAACCTTGCCAGCCAAGCATGGAAGACAGTTTATTAAAAAAAAAGATAGGCATAAAGTGTTCAAACAGAATGTTCTCTTCTCAAGGGAAAGGTCAGCTAGATAATGTTCCTTAATGGAATGTTAAAATAAGCACATACAAAGCAAACAAGTAAATAAGGAAATTTATTAGACTAAAGCAATATAATGTGCTGTGTTCAGGATAGCAGTTCAGTTAAGGTTAGTAAGTTCATTTGACCTGTTACTTCAGAGATGCCAAACACTCAAGCCTGAGTACAGAAAACAGGTCACCTAGAGACTATGTCAGTTTATATTGTTCAAGACAATCAGAATATAATGTGCAGCAACTTGAATTGTTTATCAGTACTGTTAATGAAGACAGTATTTGGGTATTGTAAACATCTAGTAAATCCTTATTAAATGAACTACAGTGTTTGGAAAAATTCATTCTGAAAAGTGCACAAGAGTTGGTCCATAAAGGAGAGAATGGCACCTGTTCAGCATGAGCTTGGGTAATTAAGGTCCATAAAGGAGAGAACGGCACCTGTTCAGCATGAGCTTGGGTAATTAAGATGTTTGTTTCTCAGTCTCATTGCATACAGTGTTTCCAGCTAATTATGGTATAGTACAGTAATCTCAATTTTTACAATGGCGCCCAACGTGCGCTGTTATTACAATATTATTACTGTTGTACATAAAGCAGTGACACGTGTTGGTCTTCTTAAGATAACAGATTACAGAAATATGTTTCATTTTGATATCCACTAGTAAATGGTTCTAATTTTCTGAAACATTTTTAAAGCTCTTTTCTTTTATTGTTTCCAAAAAATCAGTTTTTGTTTTCATTAGAGAGTTTTATTCTAGTGTGTAACATCCAATAAGCAGCCGATTATAGCAGCATATTCAAATCAGCATAACCAGAGATACACATATAGCATAACTGTAAGCATGAATATCATAACTTCATCTAAACTAAACTTACATCTGAACCAGTCTTGCATCAAACTAGACTGACTGCTATCCTAAACTTCACATATTATATCCTTTTCCCAGTAATTTTCCTCTATAGTCTACATCCACACCCCTAACCATGGTTCTCAGGCTACTTCTTGTTTTGTAGCCTCACAGGTGCCTGGCCATTAACGTATCTCTTGATTCTTCCCTTCAGAAAGGAACAGAACAAGAACTGTCTGCCATCTTTCCTTGAGAAACTATTATCTCAATGCTTAGCCAGCAAGGTCAACATCCAGTGAAAGATTCTTTGTTTCTGCTCTTCTAAAATGCATGCATAAATGAAACACCATTTCTTAACTAGCAAGGTCAACATTCAGTGAAAAATTATTTTCTTTCTGCTTTTATTTATTTATTTATTTTATTTTATTTTACATTTGTTAACCGGGTTAGTCTGGCTGAGATTTTGGCTCATTTTCAGCAGAGACCTGGGGAGAAAAGCTCCTCAGGACTAGAAAACAATTTATTAAATTTTAGTAACATAGTAGTAACAATCAGCTATAGGATCTTCCAAGCAGAGACCTGGAGAGAAAAATAGCTCCTCAGGCAATTCAATTATACAGAGAATTAACAATTGGCAGACAAGTATGTGAGTTGTTACAAACAAGGTTTTAAACAATTAGCAGAAGAAAATGCGACTAGTTACAATAATATTTAAGCTGCTTAGAACAAAATGAGTTAATAGTTAGGCAGATGCTTATTTAAAGTGGGTAGGATCTGGTTGTATAGGAGTTTGGAAACAAGAAAGGAAAGTAAGAATGGCGAGTAGGAGATGTAGGGGAGGTAGAGTATAGGAGACAGACTAGACAGGTAGGTTGTTTTGAGACTGTAAGAATTAAGAGTGGTTGGAGATAGAGGAAGGGATGAGGTAGAAGAGGCAGGGGAATAGTGTTAGACATACAGAGTGAGGTGGTGAAATAGGTGAAAGGATGGTGGTTTCAGGGTGGTTGACTACAGTGGCAAGACCACTTTGTTTTTAGGTATTTCCTTGTGGCTAATTTGAAACTTTTGCTATGCTGGAGGGATTTTATTTCCAAGGGGGGTTGGTTCCAGGATGTAGCTGGGTTATAGTTATAGAGAAGGCAGACTATTTTGGTTTTGGGTTTGTAGATGTCTAATAATTCTTGATGTGAGCTGCGTAGCATCCTAGCAGAGGAATATTTGGATATGATAGTGGAGAGGCTGGGGCAGAAGGAGAGTAGATAGAGGATAGAGTGGATAATTTGTAGTTAGTATAGTTGGAGCAGCTGAGGGAATTCTAGCCAGTCTAGTTGCTGTAGTACTAAGCAGTGGTGTGACTTGTAGGTTTGGTTAGCTGCAAATCTGGTGACCTTATTATAGGTAGTTTCAAGCTTGGAGATAAGTGTAGAATTTAGGTTTGTGAATATGTGGCAGCTGTACAGGAGTGTTGAGAGTAATAAAGCCTGGGAGAGAGTTATTCGGGCAGTGTTAGTTAAGTATTTCTTGCTACAGAAAAGGTGTCCAAGTTTCTGATGAGTTCTTTTTACCCAGTTAGTAATATGGAGATCAAACTTAAGCTGATCATCTATTGTAACACCTAGCAATTTAGTACTAGATTCAGCTGAGATGATAGTATTTTTGCTGGATAAGATGGTAAATGTACTTTTGAGTGTGGTGATGTTTTTAGGGAGGAAGAGTAGGAGATTATTTTTTTTTTTTTGGATTAAGTATTAGTTTGTTATCACTAAGCCAACTCTCAATGGTGTGGAAGGATGCCTGGGTAATTGAGTGGAGGTCAGTTGGGTTGTTCGCAATGGTTATAACAGTTGAGTCATCAGCATATTGCACAAGAGATGACTGGGGACAAGAGGAGTAGAGCAAGTTGGTAAAATTATTAAAGAGTAGTGGTCCAAGTATGGGCCCTTGGGGGACTCCCATTTGTACAGTGAGAGGAGAGGATAGTGCAGAGAGCCATTTAAGTGCTTGCTGGTGGGTAGAGAGATAGCTGGAGAACTAGGGGATAGTAGGGGGAGAGAAATGTAAGTTAGTGTGTTTATCTAGAAGGTGTGGGTGAGATACAGTGTCAAAGGCTTTAGAGAGGTCAAGAAATAGGCATGAGACAAGTTTATTGTTATCACAAGCTAGGGAGACTATGTTGATGAATGATATGAGTGCAGTAGTTGTACTATGCTTGGGACGGAAACCATGCTGTGTGGGTGTGAGAAGGTTTTCCTGGTGAAGGTAATGCATTACCTGCTTGTGAATGCATTTTGTCTAGGATTTTTGAGAGTGGAGAAAGTATGGCAATTGGTCTGAAGTTGGCTATGTCTGTGGAGTTGCCCCCTTTGTGAATGGGTAGAGTAAAGAAATTCTTCAATACAGTGGGGACATAGGATTCAGAAATGGATCGGTTGATTAAGATAGGTACAGGATAGGCAAGAGGTTCAAAGGCAATCTGCAGGAAGTAAGAGGGTAGCTTGTCAACAGATGGGGGCAAGGTTTAAGTTTAGAGAGTATTGACTTTACATAGTTGATACTGCTTTTAGAGAGAAGGAGTTAGGAGGGCTTGGCAGAGGTATAGAGTTTGTGGGGGTGCTAGTGTTGGTTCTGGGGGGGGGTTATTATGGAGGTTATTGAGTTTATAAAATGATTGTTACATTTATTGGCTATGTCTTCAGCTGTTGCATTGGGACATTGGTTAGGAATGGAAGGGGTTCCTGGATGAAGAGTCTGTTTAATAGAACTCCAGAATTTCTTTAGGTCTGATTTAAGAGTAGAGGGAGGACTGGCATAGAAGTTTATTTTGTCATAACGGATGATTTTTTAAAAATTTTATTTCTGAGTTCTTTATATTTCTGAAGAAGAGAAGGGGTCCTAGTTTTAGTACACACTTTCCAAATCATATCCCGGTCTTTCATGAGGGTTCTGGTAGATTTATTGAGCCAAGGAGCAGTACTAGATTTGATTCTAATTGTGCGATGAGGAGCAAGGAAGTTAAGAATGTTTAGGAATGTAGTGTTGAAGGAGTGGACAGCTTCATCTAAAGGAAGAGTGGTGAGGTAAGATCAGTTAATTTTGGAGAGCTGGTGAATAAAGGAGTTAGGACAGAAATGAGAAAGTGAGCAGGTGGTAATACATTTGTTAGGTTTGGTAAGGTGGGGAGTATGTCTGGTAACTGTTATAGGGCAGTGGCCACTGAGGGCATTTGGAAGGGTTTGGGAGTTATGATAGTTTTTAGGGTGGGAGACCAATATCCAGTCTAGAAGAGAGCAGGGTAGGTACGATTTATTAATGTAAGTTGGGGTTGTGATTAGCTGCTCAAACCCATGTAGGTTTATACAGGACGTAGTGTTGGGAGTTTGTATTGTAAGCCAATCAATATTTACATCTCCCAGTATAATTATTTCATTGTGGATGGCATGTGAGAGGTGAGATAGGATGTTCTCAAGAATGTTAATATTATCACCAGGGGGGATATAGATTGCTGCGACAGTTATGGTGCTGAAACTGTTAAGTTTGAAGTTGGTCAATAGGAGTTCAGCTGGTGAGAAGGAGGGTAAGTCTAGTGTGGGACTGATTTGAGAGAGACAATTGGAATAGAGTATGGAGACTCCTCTTCCTTTTCTTTTAGGTCGATCTAATCTAAGGATATTATAGCCAGGAGGGATGATTTCACTGTCCAGATGGTGTGGTTTTAACCATGCTTCAGTTAGGGTAACTATGTCAGGAGTATAGTTAGCTATCCAAGCATGGAGTTCTTAAACTTTATTTACAAGGCTCCTGACGTTGATAGAGCAGAATTGTACTTGCTTTTGTGGGATCGAGGGGTTGGCAGGTTTAGATACAGGGGGGTTATTGTTCAGGGTAGTGTCTGTAGGGCCTGGGTTAGGATGAATGTCACCAGATAGAAGTAGAGGTTTGTAATGGGGTTTTAATTTGAGTAAGTAGACTTTGTTTTTATTGTTTTAAAAGGGGGGATATTTTTTTTAGCAATGGGAGTAGGGGGGGAGGATGAAGGGACAAATTAGTAGATAGGGTTGTGTTATAGTATTTGAGTTAAGAGTAGTGTTTGCGGGATGGAAATAGGAAGTAGGTAACTGTGAGTCATAGGAGGTGATGTGATAGAGTATAAGGAGTAGAGAAGGTAAGAGTAGAGTTTGAGTTGTAAGAGACATGTCACTTTATGGGATGTAGAAAAGAGGATGAGAGGAAGGGGTGGCAGTAAGGTAGATAGGAGGTGAGGTGACAGAGTATAAGGAGTAGAGAAGGTAAGAGTATAGTTTGAGTTGTAAGAGACATGCCACTTTATGGGATGTAGAACAGAGGATGAGAGGAAGGGATGGCAGTAAGGTAGATAGGAGGTGAGGTGACAGAGTATAAGGAGTAGAGAAGGTAAGAGTATAGTTTGAGTTGTAAGAGACATGTCACTTTATGGGATGTAGAACAGAGGATGAGAGGAAGGGGTGGCAGTAAGGTAGATAGGAGGTGAGGTGACAGAGTATAAGGAGTAGAGAAGGTAAGAGTATAGTTTGAGTTGTAAGAGATATGTCACTTTATGGGATGTAGAACAGAGGATGAGAGGAAGGGGTGGCAGTAAGGTAGATAGGAGGTGAGGTGACAGAGTATAAGGAGTAGAGAAGGTAAGAGTATAGTTTGAGTTGTAAGAGACATGTCACTTTATGGGATGTAGAACAGAGGATGAGAGGAAGGGGTGGCAGTAAGGTAGATAGGAGGTGAGGTGATAGAGTATAAGGAGTAGAGAAGGTAAGAGTATAGTTTGAGTTGTAAGAGACATGTCACTTTATGGGATGTAGAACAGAGGATGAGAGGAAGGGGTGGCAGTAAGGTAGATAGGAGGTGAGGTGACAGAGTATAAGGAGTAGAGAAGGTAAGAGTATAGTTTGAGTTGTAAGAGACATGTCACTTTATGGGATGTAGAACAGAGGATGAGAGGAAGGGGTGGCAGTAAGGTAGATAGGAGGTGAGGTGAGAGAGTATAAGGAGTAGAGAAGGTAAGAGTATAGTTTTAGTTGTAAGAGACATGTCACTTTATGGGATGTAGAACAGAGGATGAGAGGAAGGGGTGGCAGTAAGGTAGATAGGAGGTGAGGTGATAGAGTATAAGGAGTAGAGAAGGTAAGAGTATAGTTTGAGTTGTAAGAGACGTCACTTTATGGGATGTAGAACAGAGGATGAGAGGAAGGGGTGGCAGTAAGGTAGATAGGAGGTGAGGTGACAGAGTATAAGGAGTAGAGAAGGTAAGAGTATAGTTTGAGTTGTAAGAGACGTCACTTTATGGGATGTAGAACAGAGGATAAGAGGAAGGGGTGGCAGCAAGGTAGATAGGAGGTGAGGTGACAGAGTATAAGGAGTAGAGAAGGTAAGAGTATAGTTTGAGTTGTAAGTGACATGTCACTTTATGGGATGTAGAACAGAGGATGAGAGGAAGGGGTGGCAGTAAGGTAGATAGGAGGTGAGGTGACAGAGTATAAGGAGTAGAGAAGGTAAGAGTATAGTTTGAGTTGTAAGAGACATGTCACTTTATGGGATGTAGAACAGAGGATGAGAGGAAGTGATGGCAGTAAGGTAGATAGGAGGTGAGGTGATGGAGTATAAGGAGTAGAGCAGGTAAGAGTATAGTTTGAGTTGTAAGAGACATGTCACTTTATGGGATGTAGAACAGAGGATGAGAGGAAGGGGTGGCAGTAAGGTAGATAGGAGGTGAGGTGACAGAGTATAAGGAGTAGAGAAGGTAAGAGTATAGTTTGAGTTGTAAGAGACATGTCACTTTATGGGATGTAGAACACAGGATGAGAGGAAGGGGTGGCAGGAAGGTAGATAGGAGGTGAGGTGATAGAGTATAAAGAGTAGAGAAGGTAAGAGTATAGTGTGAGTTGTAAGAGACATGTCACTTTATGGGATGTAGGACAGAGGATGAGAGGAAGGGGCAGCAGTAAGGTAGATAGGAGGTGAGGTGACAGAGTATAAGGAGTAGAGAAGGTAAGAGTATAGTTTGAGTTGTAAGAGACATCACTTTATGGGATGTAGAACAGAGGATGAGAGGAAGGGGTGGCAGTAAGGTAGATAGGAGGTGAGGTGACAGAGTATAAGGAGTAGAGAAGGTAAGAGTAGAGTTTGAGTTGTAAGAGACATCACTTTATGGGATGTAGAACAGAGGATGAGAGGAAGGGGTGGCAGTAAGGTAGATAGGAGGTGAGGTGACAGAGTATAAGGAGTAGAGAAGGTAAGAGTAGAGTTTGAGTTGTAAGAGACATGTCACTTTATGGGATGTAGAACAGAGGATGAGAGGAAGGGGTGGCAGTAAGGTAGATAGGAGGTGAGGTGACAGAGTATAAGGAGTAGAAAAGGTAAGAGTAGAGTTTGAGTTGTAAGAGACATCACTTTATGGGATGTAGAACAGAGGATGAGAGGAAGGGGTGGCAGTAAGGTAGATAGGAGGTGAGGTGATACAGTATAAGGAGTAGAGAAGGTAAGGGTATAGTTTGAGTTGTAAGAGACATGTCACTTTATGGGATGTAGAACAGAGGATATGAGGAAGGGGTGGCAGTAAGGTAGATAGGAGGTGAGGTGACAGAGTATAAGAAGTAGAGAAGGTAAGAGTAGAGTTTGAGTTGTAAGAGACATCACTTTATGGGATGTAGAACAGAGGATGAGAGGAAGGGGTGGCAGTAAGGTAGATAGGAGGTGAGGTGATACAGTATAAGGAGTAGAGAAGGTAAGGGTATAGTTTGAGTTGTAAGAGACATGTCACTTTATGGGAGTTAGAACAGAGGATATGAGGAAGGGGTGGCAGTAAGGTAGATAGGAGGTGAGGTGATGGAGTATAAGGAGTAGAGCAGGTAAGAGTATAGTTTGAGTTGTAAGAGACATGTCACTTCATGGGATGTAGAACAGAGGATGAGAGGAAGGGGTGGCAGGAAGGTAGATAGGAGGTGAGGTGATAGAGTATAAGGAGTAGAGAAGGTAAGAGGATAGTTTGAGTTGTAAGAGACATGTCAATTTATGGGATGTAGAACAGAAGATGAGAGGAAGGGGTGGCAGTAAGGTAGATAGGAGGTGAGGTGACAGAGTATAAGGAGTAGAGAAGGTAAGAGTATAGTGTGAGTTGTAAGAGACATGTCACTTTATGGGATGTAGAACAGAGGATGAGAGGAAGGGGTGGCAGTAAGGTAGATAGGAGGTGAGGTGACAGAGTATAAGGAGTAGAGAAGGTAAGAGTATAGTTTGAGTTGTAAGAGACATGTCACTTTATGGGATGTAGAACAGAGGATGAGAGGAAGGGGTGGCAGGAAGGTAGATAGGAGGTGAGGTGATAGAGTATAAGGAGTAGAGAAGGTAAGAGGATAGTTTGAGTTGTAAGAGACATGTCACTTTATGGGATGTAGAACAGAGGATGAGAGGAAGGGGTGGCAGTAAGGTAGATAGGAGGTGAGGTGATACAGTATAAGGAGTAGAGAAGGTAAGAGGATAGTTTGAGTTGTAAGAGACATGTCACTTTATGGGATGTAGAACAGAGGATGAGAGGAAGGGGTGGGAGTAAAGTATAATAGTCTTTGATAGTGGATAGTAGGTAAGTGTGGGAAGGAGCAAAGAAGGGAGGTAGTATGAGAACAAGAAGATGGTGGGGGATTTGGGAGGAAGTGAGGGGGTGTTGTTGTATAAATTGGTATAAAGTTAATGATATGGGGGTGGGTGGGAGAAGAGCAAAGTGAGCGAAGTGAACGGAGCAGGGCTACACCATCCAGATAGAACTTAGGTAAAAAAATAACTATCAGCTAGTCCAGGGACACTTACTAGAGATGTTACACCTGGAGGGCTTTCAGCTGCAATTACAAAAAATATGGCATCCAGGGTTTTTAAAACCTTTGGTGTGTTGTACCTGAGCAATCACTTGGGGGTTGGGGAAGGGAGGGAAACCATCAACTGGAATTTAAAGCAGCAGGGGAGAATCCAAGGCACTCTGCTAACCTAGCTAATTATCAAAGGACAGCCAAGGAAATAAGGTAAACATACAGGTACCCTTGTTCAAAGACTGGAAGGTTTCTCCAAGAAAATCTATGTGTAGGAGTACACCACAGGTAGAATTTGTATGCTGCTTACTAGTCTGCAATGACAGATTTTATTCTCTTTTATATTTGTATTCCCCTTTGCTCACTGTTTGCTGCACACAATGTAGCTAAAGATAAAAGCAGCTGGAGACTTTGCACCTCTGTTTGGTGTTTAGTGAAGAACAAGTATTGAGGAGGAGGGACTGAAGGCTATGACTATTGAGATGGGCTAAATACCTTAACATAGAACAAATTATCAACAGTGAAATGGATGAAAGGGGTGGGAGTGGGCTAAGAGGAAGAAGGTTTGCAGCTGTTGCCTCTGGGGTATGCACTCTAGCTGACTGTAACAGATTTTAACAGAGCATAACAGTAGTCACAAAAGCTGGCACCTACACTACACAAGTGACAACAACTAGCTTCCTGGAGTTAAACCTGGGGCTGCCATCCATTATTGGCTGATTGCTGGTTAGAGTTTTCTTTGCTTTTAGCTGGAGTGAGAGGAGTCCTTGCTCACACAAGTGGGGGGGGGGGCAAAGTGATCAGGTCCTCAGTGGCTACTACACAAGTGGCAACAACAAGGCTCCTGGAGTTAAACCTGGGACTGCAGTCTATTTTTGGGTGATTGCTGGTTAGAGTTTTCTTTGCTTTTAGCTGGAGTGAGAGGAGTCCTTGCTCACACAAGTGTGTGTGTGGGGGGCAAAACAATCAGGTCCTCAGTGGCTTAGAGATGCTACACCTGGAGGGCTTTCAGATTTTCTAAAATGTATGCATAAATGGAACACCATTTCTAGGCCTATTTTATTCTTTAGCCTGTCTAATGTCTAATAACTACTGTAAAATGAAAAACCCTGACCTAACAGTTGGCCCTGAGGTCCCTGAAGAAAGTCTATAGGTACCTACTTCTGTAATTACCTCACAAATGTATCATGTCTGTATGACCAACCACCATAATCTAGTTTGAACATATGGGCTTTGTGGTACCTGCCACTAGAAACTTGGCCAGACAAAGTCTACAGAGTGATATTTTAATGCTTAACGCTATTAAAATCAATATGACTACTAGAAGATATTTTAAAACTGTTCCACCCCAACCCTGGAATGGGCTTGCAAACCAATCCGTCCATGATGTGTCACCAATACTTTGTACCTTAGTCATTACCTCACTCATAATCTGCAAATGTGTCCGAATAGATTCACTTTTATCTGGTATAAAACTACAGCATTCCTTCCTGATAAACCCACAAGTCCCATGATGGGACACCAGCAGGTAATCAAGGGCCATATGCATTATGGTCATTTTCAAAGTGATGTCCTTTATGCTTTTAAAGGTACTATTGGCCAAAACCTCCACTAACTTGGCTAACTTGCGCAGTTCAAAAATGGCTTTAACAGCTCTATATGCAGGTAATATACTTGCTCCAGCTATTACCCCATCACCTAGATCCATAGCTTTCAGAGTATTTAAATCCAAATTCTGATGTATATGTGATGTATCTACATCCTGCACCTTATCCTGAAAGTCAGTATCCAGGTGTCTCTTGACTTTGTGATTTCTGAAACTTATTGAACCAGGTAGTTCTTTAAAATATATTATGGCTGGTATTACATATCCTATATAACACGAGCCATACCAACTTGGTGGCAGCCATTTATAGGCTCTATTCCCACACACATAGTACATGTGCCTTGATGCTTAGTTAGAATGCCAACTCTGTTGTTCCAGAAGCAGCATGAAAAAAATGCCATCTACAGTTTCAACTTATTTCTGTGAGTCTTCAGCCAGGTGAGGCAATGTATAAACTGTTAATCCTGCATAGTTCCCTTCCTTATCTCTAAATGCTGTAATAGTAGAATTACACTGACTATTGCCTATGTTCTCTACCTTAGGAATTGGTACATCATTGTACCATGATTCCTCTCTCTTATAGTAAATGAACCCTTTTCCTGTTGACCACAGAGTTAAATATTGGGTACTGTTAACACTGCTTTCCTCAAATATTGTACACTGTTCAGTTAATTTCCTTTTTCATTATGCAGCCTGTCTGGCATGATGGCGATTTCCTGAAGAGTAATTGAAACTGGTACTAGAGGGATACCTTTCCCTGCCACTGGCACATGCACACAAATCCAACATTGGGATAAATTAAAAACATGTGCATAGGTAAACTGAAGCTTAGTAAATGTATTATAAGGTGGATACCAGTCTTCCCATTTTAGTACTTCCCTCTTTGCCTGTTGATGCTCTGGAGATATAACCTAAACCCCAAAACTCAGCTTGTAAAACATGATATTGTAATGTTACTACCCTGCATGAATACAAACCTGCATCTGACTTATACACTTGTGTCAGTCCTAAAGAAAATATGCCTTCAGAAGTTTAAGACAAATCAATGTACATTCTACTGGCAAGCTGTTTGTCTACTAAAAAGTCTGTAACATTTATAACATTGCATGCAAACAAAGTGTTATTATCTCTACACTGTTGATACTCTACTATATCTAAAGAAACATAAAAAAAACAATAAGCTGTAAAAGTTTCATTCTCTAGCACATAAACTGTTTCACAGTTGCTTGTCATCTTCAGGTGTAGTTCTTCTGTCTGTAGTCCAGTTGCATTAGATGACTGAAGAATCCCAGACCTTACAAAGTATACAATGAAGCCAAGCAACAACACCAAGGTGAGCCCTACACTCCATCATCCCAAGTCACTGCTGAGGTATTGGAAAGGGGTCTATATCAGAACATCGAAGTTTTAAAACTTTGAATGTTCTAATATCGACCCATTTTGAGCGAACGCTAAAAATAGTGAAGCTGCAGAACACCGAATTCTTTCCTAGGGAAAGAATTTGGTTGGCCGGTTCTGTGGCTTCGCTATTTTCAGTGCTGTGGTGGAAATTTATGGGTCGGGTTCAGGTAAGTGTGCGATTGTGTGGTTGTTAGGATTAGGGCACGGGTTAGGTGAGTTAGGGTTAGAGTATGGGTTAGGTGAGTGTTCGATAGTAACGGACCTTAGGGTTAGGGTTTGAGTTAAGGTAAGTGGATAGATAGTAGTGTATGTATAGTTTAGTGTAGGGTTAATTGTAGGATTATAAGTGTATGTGTGTGTATTGCTGTTTTTCAGATGTGCTTGTGTTGTGTGTATGTGTTTCAGAATAGCAAATTTTTTCCCAAGGAAAAAATTCACTGTTCTGAATGTTCGATATTATGTGGTTTAGATATTTTAGGTTCGATGAAATAGCGTTCGCTATTTTCATTTTTCACTAACATGATATAAATGCTTGGAAAGGCCTCCCTACAGTTCCAGTATCATTTGCTGTGCCCCTTGTACAAATAGGCCTTCCAATCCTCCCCTCACCCATCTTTTGTGCAAGTCTGGATGGCTGCCGTTGACAGATGGCCATTTCAAAAGACTATATTCAAAAATCCAAAACAGGCAATATGTTCTGTATCGCGACCTGTAAAGCACAAAAAGCAGTATAATTTTCTTGGATTTGCATCTGCACTCTTAACAAGCTTTAATTAATCAGTGTGTACAATTTTACATTTCCTGTCTCTGTGGTTCTTATCACTCCTCTTGATTTGATACACTAGAGGCCCTACCTGTTTGACTATAGCGTATGGTCCTTCCCAATTTGAAGCAAAAGAACCTCCCAACACTAATCGCTTTAGCATGACCTGTTGGGCCTGTTTCAACTGCACAATGTCAGCTGGATCTCCTAACATTTTGTACATCCTGCCTGCATGAAATAAACTCATGCTGTTGATGGATTCCTGCAAAGCTTGTAACCAGCCCTGATGATGTGTCACTGTACAATTAGAAGGCTGTGAACCCAGAGATGGGTCAAAAGGAAAATTCAACATCAATCTTCTTCCTGTTATTAACACAAAAGGTGAAATTCCTGACGTAGCATTAGGTGATGCTTTTATTCCAAACAAAATAGCTGGCAGATGCATGACACAGTTAGGTCCCTTTTCCATACAAGCTTTAGTAAGTCTCTCCTTAATGGTCCTATTCATTCTTTCTACTTTTCCATTAGACTGTGGGTTATATGGAACATGGAATCTCTGCTGTATCCCTAACAGGTTACACACTTCTTTCATAACCTGACTTGTGAATGGAGTACCATTGTCAGATTCAATGATATGAGGCCATCCCCAGTGAGAGAAAAATATTATTCCATAATGCAGATGCTGTCATTTTTGCTGTCATGTTCTTAGTGGGAATAGCTTTCACCAACTTGGTAAAAGTGTCTACCACTACTAACAAGTATCGTTAACCCCATTTTGCCGGAGGAAGAGGTCCTAAAAAATCTATCTGTATACTGTACTATGCTCCCTCTGAAATTAGTACTCTCTCCAACTGAGGTTTTTTTGCAAAGAGTTCAGGGACTTGATACAGCTATCAAATTAAATGTAATTGCTACAGCCAAGACTTTAGAAGATGCTGTCCATTTAGTGGTTAGACAGAAACAGATTTTGCAAGCATCAGATGTCAGTAATAAGATTTTTTCTGTAGATGCTGACATTGCAGCAGTGAAGCAGACTTCACCAGTCCCAGCAGCTGAATGTTTTTTGTAAAAAGTCTGGGCATGTCATAAACAGTATCCTAAATACTGGGCATGGAAACATAAGCGCGCAAAAGCTTGTATTGATGACTCACTTTCAGTTGCTTCTAATAAAGCTAGGCAGGTTAAAAGATCTGAAGGTGAGGCAGTGAGTGAGGTTACTGACAAACCACCTTGTTATTCACAGTATGATTCAGTGTATCCTTGTTTGGACGTTTTAAAATCTGAACCAGATACCATTCCGATAGTTCCTACAGCTCCTGCTCCTAGTGACATTGACAATGATTTATTGCTTTCTGGGAGGGGTGCACATAGTGCACAACTAGAGGCAGGAAATTGTGTTACTTTTTCAGATACAAGGCAGCCCACTATGGTTAATGACTGGGCGAATAATGTAAGTGATGTACAAATCGTGCCCAAGGGATGATCAAGAGCATGCCGTAGCTCAGGTTAATTTTACCAGTGACGTACCAGATTTTCAGAATGTGTTTGCAGGCTGTAATAGTTCACTCCAAATAAGTTGGTGTATTTGACTTCATTCCAGGTTAGAAAGAACAGCAGACCATACATTTCACTATTCATGGAAAAGGAATTGTGGCACAATGTGTTACTTGATACATGGGCTTCAGTTTCAGTTACAAACAGACCTCTGCCAGAGGATCCGAGTGCAGTTCTTAACAGGGTTTGAAGGGTCAAAGGTAGCTGCAGTCAGCAGCAAACCTTTAGAGATTACATTTTAAATAAAGTCAATCAGCCTGGAAAGAAGATAACAGCAAAATTCTTGTTACATCCCCAGTGTGACAGTACCATTTTGGGAAATGGACATTATGACAGAATTAGGTGTTGTGTTAGATTTTAATAAAAAGATATTGTAAAAAATAAAGATGTTATAATACCGGTTTGCCTACAGACTTGCAAAGGTTTATTAGCAGCAAATGTATATTTCATGCAGAAAAATGTAAAGAAAGTCAGCAGAGTAAGCAATGGTGCCAGTTTATAATTGTTAAAGCTGCATTTCATGCAGTAAAATGTAAATAAGATCAGGGCAATAAGTAATGCTATCAGTTTATAATTATTAAATATGCAAATGTTAGTGCAAGGACCTGATACTAAATAAACTCAAAGAACTTTTGCTACCTAAACTTGCACAAGAAATGAAAAGAAAAGGTTTAAAAGGCCTAGCTACAAAGAAGCCACTTCAACATTAAAGCAGGCCTTCCTTTAGCTCATCAGTGACTGGAACAATGCAGAGCAAAATTTGGCAAAAAACTGTGCAGAAGAAATTGACTGTCTCTGTGTTTCAGTTATTTTTTCAATGTTTGTTTAAAGTTAAAATGTATAAGTTAAAGCAAGTATGTATGTTTTCAGACAATGTTCTCATGTTTTCAGGTTCATGGTAACATTTATACAGCAGTAGTAGTTTTCACTCTATCTGTGTTCAGATAGATTCCAGTTTATTTGTGTTCCGGTAACACTGTCAAAAAGTTCTCATGTTTTCAGACAAATGTACAATATTATTAGTTTCAGTATATCTATGCTCAAACAATAATGGTTTGGTTCTCAGGATATAACATGTACCAGTTTCAGTTATGCTTTTATCTGTGTTTAGTTAACACTGGCAAAATATATTCTTTTAGTTTAGTTTCCAGAATATACATAACTATTTTTAAATATTCGGTATATGCTAATATAAATATCAGTCAAGGTTCAGAATATGGCATTCATATTATATGTGTTTAGTATAGCACATTTTAGTCAAATCTGAAAATACGTCACATTATTCAGTCATTAGTTAAGGGTAAAGAGACAGAATTATTTTTGTTACAGGCTTACTGTTTAAATAATAGGTAGTAATAGTAATAGTCAAGGTATTGTACATTTCAGTCAAATCTCAAAATAGTAGTTAAGGATAAAGTGACAGACTTATTTGTAATTACATTATTCAGTCAGCAGTTAAGGGTAAAGTAACATAATTATTTTTTACAGGCTTATTATTTTAATTAATAGGTAGTGATAGTTATTCAATGGACTCAAGGTTAATCAGTCTACAGATTGCAGTGCACTTTACATAATTATTGTACATTAGTCAGAAATTAAGGACACTAACAGACAATGCAAAGGTATAGACTTAAAATACAGAAAGTATAGGTTTTAGTAAACTATTATAGCTCATAAATATTCATAAAAGTTAAAAAAGGCAAGTAGCATTATAGAGCAAATTTAAATAATTTATAGACACAAGTTAATACAGACTATGGTAATTATGCTTCAAGGCCACTTATAAAGTTATCTTTTTAGTGCAGATTTCAATTAGTCTTCAGAAAATAGCCATCACGTTTGATAGGCTATACAATATGCAGCAGCAAAAAAAGCTGCCAAGGAGGGGATTTCCTCTATATCCAATGCAGTGGAAGGAGATTAAGGTAAAAGGTATAACTGAGGTGAGCCAAGTGGGCTCAACAGTTTGAGGCAAATCTGGCAAAGATCCAAGACATGCAGGGGGATGCTGATAACAGGGCACAATGCAAAGTTGCCAGTCCAGTCCTGGGAGTAAGGTTGTAAGCAGCTAATAAAGTACAACCATCAGTTACTAGGTTATGTAGGTTTTCTGAAAATGTGGCCTATCATAAGGTATAAGTTTTAAAATCCTCAGCTAAAACAACTATGTAAAGAAATTCAGGAGCAGTGTATAATATGGACTAACCCTCTGTTAAAAACCCTCTGTTAATCAAATTATAAAGTTAAAAGAAAAGAGCTATAAATGCTCCAGAAAATTAGAACCATTTACTTGTGGATATCAAAATGAATCATATTTCTGTACCCTCTTATCTTAAGGAGACTAACACGTCACTGTTTTATATATAATAGTAATAAGGAATTTTTAACTAATGCTACAGCATTTGATGGCTCTTTCTTACTTACTTTACCTTTTTTAACCTTCACTTCTACTGAAAGTCTACCTTTCTCTATAGTGTCAGTGGCTTAACAGGTAGCCCACTTGCATTTGGTATTGGAAGGCTGTAGGTTCTATCCCCACACCAGTTGGTTGGGCAATTTCCACTACTGATACTGTAGTATAACAAAAGGGGGGTATTGCACTCCTGAGTGTGCTGTACTTTGGATGAAAAACTAAACCGAGGGCCCATCTGCTTGAGGTGGTGATGGCTCCAGTGATGTAAAAAACCTCACATGTATCCTGTTTGTTAAAGATACCCCCTCAGGTCTTCCATAAAAGGTGGCTACTGGGATAGTGGGAGTAATCTGGTTGACAAAAGAGTTAAATAAATATTCCTTTTCCAAGACAAACAGCTGAGATTCTCATGTTCACTGAAGTGATATGCAATGTAAAGCTGTGAACGTTGCAAACATTGAATAGTTGGTTATTCTTTTCCGCTGTAACTGATGTCACACCACTTGAAAATATTATCAGATGTAACACTTTAAGCATTGCACAACTTTTTGGCCTGGGTCATGGCTAAAAAGAGCCCTTGGACTAGTCCACCTCCCTTGTAAATAAATCATATCAAAAAATAAACCTAGCAATAGAAATAAACTTAATAGTGCAGTAATGAAAAGGTGGATGCAATCTGGTCAGCAGACTAGACTGTAGAGAGGGCAGGTAAATTTACAGTTGTGTGTAAGGCAGAAGAATACAGAATACAGCTACTGGTTTATTAATTTAATTACAGCAATTTAGAATAAGAATCGATTGTACAGCCCGTTGAAGATTATAAATGCAAGAGTCCCAGCTGCAATATGCCATTTTGTGCTAATTATGTAGTAACAGATGGCATGATGCTAATAGCCAGTTAAAAATATAAGAGTACATGAATTTTACATGTGTTAACCACCAGGCAGACAGACATTTTAAAATGGTCAGTGAGTGTGTGAATGCCTCATTCGAAGGCTACACTGTGAGCATCTGTGCAGCAGTGATTTAACAGATGCAAACAAAAAAGAAAAAAGAAAAGATGATACCATGTACCTATTACATTATCATTGTTTTAATCACAAGTTAAATCTTTATTGTATTGGTCACGTTGTCTGGCCTAAATTTCTTTAGCTGGAAAGATCTTGCAACACAAATCAAAAATCAGTATAAAATCTTTCCCCTTTAAAGTGGATATTACTGCCCACTGTCATTTTAGTACAGATAAAGCGGTTTTTCAGCATCCATCTAGATTCTGTGAACCCTCCTTCAAAGTTCTGTTAGACTTTAACCATGTGTAGTTAGAGAGTGCCCCATACATATTCATAAGCTGTAGTACTAGAATTGGTGACTTAATCATGTTTTTCAGAGATGAGAGTATCTTATGTATACATACACATCATATTCAAATGAAGCACCTGCAAAATTGGATTTCTCAATTAACTGATCACTATGGTTCTTGGATGGCAGCCCACTAGAACAGAGGGGAAGTTCCCATTTCTAATGCTAATAACTAGAATTTAATTAGAGAGTTAAGGACCAGAGGACCAGGGTGTTGGAGAATCACGTGCTTCATGAATACCTCTCAACTGCTCTGATTTTTGCAGAATGTACAAATTTTTGTATCATAGTTTTGATCTGTTCCTCATGAAATTTGCAGTTTTCTTGCAAATCATTGAGTAAGTAAGTCAGTAAATAATGACAGACATTTGAGTTTCAGACTTCATATCCTTCAGGAAATATATATAATGCAAAATCTGTTATACTAGCAACTAAGTTTATAAGAGTAATATTTAAAATATGTCCCTGTTTGGGTCCTTGTCCTCTCATTCCTTTTGGCTTTGTCCAGATTTCTTGTGCTGAGATGTTGAGAGGTATGCCCTCATGTCGGCTGTCTCCTGGGTAACAGGGTGTGGTTTCATCCTGTAAAGATAACAACCCTTGGTGGAAGCTATGGTCTGTAGCAAGGCAACATTTGACCATAGTGACAATGGAAGTCATGCCCAGACTTTCAGATCAAGGTCCAACTAACTCCTGAAGGAAGGGGTACAGCCATTTCCCAGTAGTTGTATAGCAGAAAAGAGAAAATAACAGAAAACTGAGTTCATTAGATAGGTTTTGGTACATGTTTGATGGAAGGATGTAAGATTATGAGATTTTTTTTTGTATTGTTGTGAAAAAAAGAATGGGCCTCTGTTGGAATTTTCTCTATGAGTGGTTTATACAGCCATTTGCACTGTATAGTTCCAAGATGGTGGAGAATCATATAACTTTCCAACTGTCTTTTAGGTAACGGCCACTAAAACCAAAAATAATTGCAAATACTTGTTTAACCATGTGAGAAAGCTAAGAACTAATTCCAGACAATATTTGGACTCAAAGGAAATAGGTAATATCCCAGCTAACAAATTAAGCAAAGATTCTGCCCAAATTTATAACTGTTCCACAGGTTCCACAATCCCAGCCAACCCTTTTTAATTATGGAACAAATTCTTGCACCCTTGTCAAAAACTATGAATACTTCATCCATGGGCCCTGACAACATACCAGGTTGCCTGATTATTAGTGTATAATATGGCCTTTCTGACACCCTATGTAACCCCCTTTAATCTAAGCCTGTCCACACAGAACATTCCTGAAATTTGGAAAATAGACACTGTAATGCCATTACACAAGGGAGGTCCAACCACAGACCCTGATAACTACAGGCCCATTAGTCTTACTAGCCTCATATGTAAAGCTATCAAGCTTGTAATCTCTGATCTCATTAATCTGGACACTGAAAATTTCTTATCCATGGACCCTTATCAATTCGGCTTTGTCAAAGGAAGGTCTTGCTTCTTTAACTTAATTCCTTTCAAAAATTAACTTATGCAGTGGATAGTGGTTATGCAGTGCATACAGCATATCTAGACCTGGCAAAGACCTTTGAAACCATTCCCCATGTAGGCACTATTGATAGACTTGTAAATCTGAATGTAAATCCTTATATTGTGCAGTGGATAGCTAACTGGCTGTCTGACAGAACCCATGTGGTAAGTCTCAGGTGCCACTTCTGAAACCAAAACAGTTACCAGTGATGTAGCATGGGGCTCACTTTTGGGCCCTCTCCTATTCATCATTTATTCCTCAGACATTCAGGCCAGCACTTCTGGCCTATGGTTAATTAATGTGCAGATGACTTGAAAATGGGTGTTGTAATTCGATCTCCAGCTGACTCACAATTGCTCCAACTTTGGTTAGATCATGTTAACAATTGGTGCAAGGACAATGGGCTCAAATTAAATGTAAAATACATAGCATAGTTCATTTCAGTGAACAAAACAGTTTCATTTACTAAATAGGTGATACACCCTTCATGTCATCCACTATTGCAAGAGATTTAGGCACTCTTGTTGATAATTCCTTATCATTTGACCAGCATGTATCCACAGTAGTTTGGAAAGCCTTCTATCTGACTCAACTAATTTCCAAAGGTATCTTTACTAGATCCAAGGAAGTCTTAATTCCACTTTACTCACATCTTATCAGACCCATTATTGAATATAATGCACCTTTTGGCATGTATCTATCTAAACATATCACACAACTCGAAGGACCTCAGAGATTCATAGCTAAGATTTTTGAGACCACTGGTCTTTTTAGTTACCTGGACAGGCTTGCAGATTTCTCTATTTACTCATTCACCTTCAGACTCATGTGTGGAGATCTATTTCTAGCCTTTTGAGCCATAAAAGATCCAACACTATTTCATTTCCTATTCCTTTGCAGAACTAGGTGGTACCTCAAATACTCTGTTAAAAGAACTAAAGCTTCATCAGCAGATAAATAAGACAAATTGATGTAATTGATTCATATCCCAGTGTATACCTCAGTTCTGGAACAAACTTCCACAACATATTGAGCAAAATAGCACCCTTGCCACCTTCAAGGTCAACCTAGATAATTGGATGGGCAGCCAAAAGATCTCCCCCATCGTGTCTTCTCCTCCATGAAGCTAGATGTAATTTTTTAATAAGTTTGTTTTTTTTGGCTTGGTTTGTAATGGTCTGTACATTATTTGCCTAGTACCTCCAAAAAAGGAAGCTAATCTGGTGGTCTTCTGCCATAAACAAACTCTACAATAGAAGAAATAAACTGTTGCAAAAAAGAGTAAAATCCCATGATTGGAGGAACTCCCTGGTCAAACTCAGTAAGAAGCTGAGATCCCTCATAATATCCACCAAAGCTAGTTATGAAAAAAAAAATCACCACTGATTCTAAAGACAATCACAAAGCATTCTATAGCTATGTCAAGAATCTCAGTGGCAACACTCAGATCTGCTCTGAGTTACAGCACAATGACACTAAATATACAGAACCAACTGATATTGCCAACATCCTGGCAGATAGGTTCAGTGCTAACATTACCCCCTCTAAATCCCTAAAGGGACTATCTCTATACTGGAAGGATGCAAAGTTCCTGTAATCATGGCTGCACAGGTAAAAACCTCATTCTCCAAAGCCAAGAACACAGCATCCATGGGACCAGACAACATCCCAGGCTGCATTCTACACAAACTATAGAATGAACTAGCACCCCACCTAAGTACCATGTTCAGTCATTGCCTCACCTAAGGCTTTGTGCCCATTGAATGGTGCACTCCGACGGTTATCCCACTCCACAAAGGGGGAGCCACGACAGACCCTGGGAACTACCACCCCATTAGCCTGATGAGCCGGGGCTGCAAGGCCATGGAACATATCATCATGGAACTCATAATCAAAGACATTGGTAATCTCCAAACTCTGGAGCCCACACAGTAAGGGTTTGTAAAAGGCAGAGCATGTCTCCTAAACCTAATAGTCTTCTTTGAAGCAGTCACAAAAGCCATAGATGAGGGTAAGGTGGTTCACACAGCCTATCTAGATCTTGCCAAGGCTTTCGACACCATCCCCCACTCTGGAATTATAGATAAACTCACTAAACTAGGTATAAATCCCTATGTCACAAGATGGGTTGCCAACTGGCTTACTGACAGAACCCACACTGTGAAAGTAGCAGACTCCAAATCCGACTTCAGACCAGTGACAAGTGGAGTACCACAGGGTTCAGTCCTGGGTTCTCTCCTGTTTGATATCTACTTCTCTGAAGTACAGGCTAACACAGAAGGTCTTTGACTAAGTTCACAGATGACTGCAAACTAGGAGCCTTAATCGAAACTCCTAACGATGTGGACATCCTACAAAAGGGCCTCACTGAGACAGATGCCTGGTGTCAAAGCCATGGCCTCAAGCTCAATGCCAAAAAGTGCATTGTCATCCCCTTAGGTAAAAACTCTGTACCCATGAACTACCACATAGGCGGTAGTCTACTTAACACTGAAAGTGTGATAAGAGACTTTGGGTTACAGGTAGACAGTAGTCTCTCCTTTGATAATCACATCGCCACAGTAGTCAGGAAATCCTTCTGCATGGTACACCTCATCACAAAAGGTTTCTCATCCAGAAAAAAGAGTTCATTGTTCCCCTCTACTCATCAATCATTAGACCCATTATAGAGTACAACGCCCCTTTTGGTATGTACCTCACAAGACATCTACAACAACTGGAAAGGCCGCAGAAATACCTCACAAAGAGGATTACTGGCCTCAAACAGATTCCCTACGCAGACCGTGTCAAAAAAACTCCAGGTTTACTCCATCGCATATCACCTACTCAGAGGTGATCTCTGCCTAACATACAAAGCTATGTCAAACCCAGAGCTGTTGGACATGCTCCACTTAAAGAAATCCCAATCCCTCCGAGCTACACACTCTAGGGACCTAAACCTTGTCACCACAGTAAATAGAACATGCTGGAGGGATAGATTCCTGTCCCAGAGACTTCCCATACTCTGGAACAGACTACCTATCTATGTTAAACAGAGCTCCTCATTAGCAATCTTCAAGAAAAATCTTGATGATTGGATGGGAAATAGGAAATTCACCCCGGGAATCACTTCTGTGGCTCTGCTTGACAGGGGCACAGGAAAATAATTTTCTTGGGTGGCGAAAGCCAGGGTACCTTTTTGGCTAGGCTTATATAGGCCCTAGGGCCGATAGCCTAGTACCTACCTATGAACATATGAAGCTATGCTTCTATGATAATGGTTATTGGCTTGTACTTCCTCTGAAAAGGTAACAGTGTGAATTTGATAAATACTTCCTGGTTACTGACTACTTGACTGCTTTTTGAGACTTAGTACTTGTATTCTGAACCTTTTGTACCATCTTTGAGCAAGTTAGCCAGGTGGTCAACTCCAGTCAGTTCACAATGACTTGACAGTTTCAGCCTGGCTTCAGCCTTTTCAAGGACAGCTTAGGTCTCCTAAATGTATTTTTTTTTCAAATAACTTTTAGTAACATTGCAATCTCATAGCACAGGATAAGAAACTTGTGCTTTTAATTTTACCCGTAGCTTGCATTCCCTATTAATGGTTCTTCAGGCTGAGATAATTTCACAAATCTTATTGCTGGGCTGTTTTTATATTTCACTAAATGATATTGATTGGTGTGCAGCTGGCATTGCCCTATTGATTTTGGTAAAAACTTTGTACTTAACTCATGTTGGTCATTTTCTTGATTGCTATATTATAAGGATTCATATTTTTTCAGCTTTTAGTCACAAAAGAGGAAGAAGCACCAAGTTCAAGACCTGGTCAGTGACTTATTTTCTCCTGCTGCTCTTGTCATTATTAAGGCTGCATTGAGGTATTCACCCATCTGCTTTATTATTGTTCTGTTCAAGATTCATCTGATGATATTTTAAGCATTTTAAAGTTTATAATGTTTCATGTTGTTTGAAATTGCCGATTATTATTTTGTACTTGGTAGAGTTTTATATTTTATTTTTAAACAATAACCAATTTGATTTAGAGCACCAGCATAATACTTAACTGGTGATTGTACACGGGTTCACTGAAGCCCTATACAAGCATGTTAATAGCTGCATAGAGACAGCTGTACCCACCAGGAAGAAATACAGAACTAACTCAAAAAACAAGCCACCCTGGTGGAATCACAACATCAACAGGCTGTAAAACAGAAGGAAGAAAATCATGGAAAAAATTAGAGGTGCACCACCCAGCAGGACAAAAGCACTCTCATCAAACTAAACAAACAACTCAGAGGACAAGCAGAGTCTACAAAAGCCAAATTTTAAGTAAATTTGGCCTTCCAGGCTAAGAAAAACCACAAGGCATTCTTTATCTATGTCCACAACTTTAAAGGCAATGAACAATTGTGTGCAGAGATCATTGTTAATGGAGTTGCCTATATGGAGCCAGAATATATAGCAAATATACTGGCCAACAAATTCATCTCCGACTTTACCCCTCTCTCCCCATCAGTCTTCTCTCAGGAAATACCATTAAATATAGATCCCCTGTTATCACTAGGGAATAGGTCCTTAATGCTCTCTTTAACACCAAGAATACTTCATCAATAGGCCAAACAATATCCCATGATGCCTTCTAAATAGAATTAAATATGACCTGTCAGACCCTCTGGAATTGCTATTTAACTATGCTTTCCAAATGGGCTTTGTGCCTCATCAATGGAGAACAGCAACAGTCATCCCTCTGCACAAAGTTGGGCCATCTACAGACCCTGGAAACTGCAGACTCATACGTTTCACAAGTCTCATATGCAAAGCCATGGAAATAATAATTATGGAAATGATGAATAATAACATTGGAAATCTCCAGACACTGAACCCCAACCCAATTTGGTTTTGTCAAGGGCAGGTCATGCCTACTCAACCTGGTGGACTTCTTTGAGAAGGTCACCAAAGCAATGGATGAGGGCAGAATGGTTCACACTGCCTACCTTGACCTGGCCAAAGCATTTGACACAATACCTCACTCAGGCATTGTTGACAAACTAAAGAGGTTATGTACAAACCCTTATGTCACCTGGTTTATAGCCAGCTGGGTCACAAACAGAACCTATGAAGTTAGAAATGGGGAGTCAACCTCCACAAAAGAGGCCAGTCACAAGCAAACTCCCAGAGGGATTGGTCCTGAGACCAGTCATTTTTGACATTTACTTCTCTGAAGGCAAGGCCAATGTCAGTGGCCTGTAGCTAAATAAATTTGCAGATGACTGGAAATTAGGAGCTGTTATTGAATCCCACACCAACACAAATGTTCTCCAGGAAGGGCTGACACAGACAAACATCTGGTTTCAGAGCCAAATATTATCCTTTGGGAGGTCATCCACCCCTGATAACTAACTTATTGACAACACACCCCTAAGCATTGATCCAGTAGTCAGGGACTTCAGGACACACATAGACAGTAATCTAGCCTTTGGCCATCACGTGTCTAGAGTAGTGAGGAAATCATTCTATGTTGTGCAAGTTATAAACAAAAGTATGGCATCTAGGTCCAAGGAAGATATTATTACACTGTATTCAGCATTCATCGGATCTATCATTGAATACAATGTCCCCTTTGGTATGTAGGCATATCCAACAACTGGAATGTCCGTAGAGGTTTCCTCACTAAAGGAATACAGGCCATAAGTAACTTATCCTATGCAAACTGCCTCAAGGGCCTATCGCTGTATTCTGTCTCCTACAGGCTGTTGAGGGGAGATCTATGGCTCGTATACAGGACATTGTTAGACCCCACTCTGATGGACCTCCTGCATATCCGCAAAACAAACAGCACCAGAATTACCCATTCTAAAGACTTAAACCTTGCTTGTGATATAAATAGAATCTGCTGGAGAGACAGGTATGTATCTCTGTAACAAGCTCCCCATCCATGCGAAGCAAAGTTCCTCCCAAACCCAGTTCAAGTGTAACTTGGACAATTGTATGGGGAACAGGAAATTCATCCCTGATTTGGCACCTATGTCTCTAAAAGGACAGCAGGTAGCCTGTAAATGGTTCATCTCCCAGACCCCTGCTTGTAAATGTTTCATCTCCCAAACCCCTGCTTTCACTCATCAAGGGTACCAGAACTTGTCAGATATTTGGGATGCACAGCTAGGCTTAGAAAGGCCCTTGTGGTTGTTAGCCTAGTAAACACCTATAAACCTATGAATCTCTAACAACATTGCCCTTTTGTTGTGATAATTAATTCATGTTTATTATGGGATATACTGTCAGTAATTGCATCTGTTATAATAGACACCTCTTGTTTGATCTTTGCCTATCTGTATGTTGCAGATGGCAATCCTCAACCTGTAATAAATGCTTCAAGCTCAAAGTCCTCCATAAGATACGAGCATTGCAAGCCTGTTGGCAAGGCTTGCTGTCATGTGACCCACTATAGAGTCCTTCATACTTATAGAAGGTCTTCCTGAACTGCTAGCTTGATGTTGGCCTGGCACTTACAATGGGAACCTGGCTGAATTATGTAGTATGTTAAATGGCGTTTAGTGCTGATTTTTTTTTTTTGCCTGTATGAAATTGGAGACTTACCAGAAGTGACACCAAGAACTCAGAACATGTAACTAAAGATGAGAAGGACAATTCTGAAGCAAGTAAGGAAGAACTTGATACTGATGCATACCTGTCAACTGACTAGATTTCCGTAGAATGTCCAGATTTTTGCCTCATATTTTTAGTTTGTTCCTCATAAAAGTTGTGGTTTTCTGGCAAATTATTGAAGTTTGATGTCTCTGAACAATAGTACATAATGACAGATATTTGAGTTTCCAAGCTTAATTTCCTTCAAAAAATGCATAAGATTTCAAAAAAATGTTATCCTAGCAACTTTATAAATTTATAGGAGCAGTTTTTTAAAATGTATCCATATTTTTGAGCCTTTGTCCCCCCATTATTTCTGGTTTTGTCCAGATTTCTTGAGCTGAGAGGTTGCAAGGTATGCACTGAAGCAGTTAAACAGCTGTAATGAGGTGGTTTCTTTAGTCTCAGAAAAGTTAAAGCACGTGATCTGGTAGCAGAGAAAGTGTGCAACATGCAGATGAAATTTTAGGGCAGGTTGGTAAGATGCAATAAACTGTGTAAGTTGCAATTTGTATCTCTTGCTGATATGGCAGGCGAAGGGGGGGGGGTCTGTTGACATGTCACATGTAGAAGTTAGTCACACTCAGATAAAACCTTCTTCTTCTCATATGGAACATGACATACTCATGACCTAGGACACATCACCTGAGTCAGCAAAATAGGATGTTATGCACAGCTGGAAAGATAATGACATTTAAAAAACAAAGTTGATAATGTTGGCCAAAAATGCACCCAGAGGTGGGTGTAAAGCTCAAAGAAACTCCAAAGGGAATAAAATATTTAGCACAGTTTGTGGCTAGAACGTTTGAAGAACTTTTTAGAAAAGAAGTGACTCACTATCACATGTAGCAGAATTTTCTCGTCTCCATTTGGTGAAAAGTAGTGGAACATTAATTCCATGGATATTAAGTCAGCGTTTTTGCAAGGTATGGAACACTTCCATTACATTTATAAATATCAACCCCCTCCCCACCCTGAGACATGTGAGATAATTGCTGAAACTAAAGAAATGTGTTTATGCTCTGAGAAATGCATCACTCTACTAAAGTGAATGACTCCTTGTTAAGTCAGGAGGGGGTCTAACTGGCTAACCCTTCTTTCCATATGGCTTTATATCAAAGAGTGTTAAGTTCTCTACCAACTGGCTTTTGCACTAAATATTTTAAAACAGTACAAATACATTTTCGATAGCTCCACCTCTTGTGAACTGTTGCTTCTCCTGCAGTCCTACTGCATAGCCTATCACGCTTTCTGTCGTTAAGATTGTACTCCACAAGGAGATCTTAAACTCCCAGTCTGTCAGACATGCTGCTTACCAGAAAGGTAAGGCAGGTCCTATAAGTGCATAAAGTTGAGATAAAAAGCTACCTGCCTTTCAGGTAAAATGCATTTGACTCCATCCACAAACTCTTTGCTGTCACACCAATTTTATTAGCATTCTGATGTTGACTGTGCATATGTAAGGCTAATGCAAAAAGCTGGTTTGGTCCTTGCCTGTCCTTAAGGCTACTATCTTCTGTTTTTTGCAGTGATCATTTGCTTAACTTGTAGTATTGTAATGCACTGCCCTGAATCACTACAGGTAACTATTATTACAGAAGGTTATTTCAAATCTTATTCTTGCTTTTGTATTTAACAGGCACTGTGGATGTAGGGCTCTGTCTTGCCATTAAAAGGCCTTTGACACAAGGCCTCTAGTATGATAAACAGCCCCTCTGAATATCTGCTTGCTCTCTACAATCTTGTCTAAAACCATTTGATCAGCATTTACTGCATCATTAAGTATATGAGTTTTTTATGTTATTATTGTCTTAGGTAGTGTTGGGCGGCCACGGTGGTACAGTGGTTAGCATTGCTGCCTCACAGCAAGAGGTTCTCCAGTTCGATCCTCGGCTGGGGTGCCTTCTGTGCGGAATCTGCATGTCCTCCCTGTGGTCGCGTGGGTTTCCTCCGGGTGCTCCGGTTTCCTCCCACATCCCAAAGACATGCTGCAGGTGGATTGGACACTCTAAATTGGCCCTAGGTGTGTGTGTGAGTGTGCCTTCTGTGGAAGGTTGGGCGCCGGGCTGGCAACTCGACACCGTAAAACTCCACTGCCATTCAATGTGCGGACAAGGTGATCCGCTGTGGCGACCCCTAACCGGGAAAAAGCCGAAAGAAGAAGAAGAAGAAGATTGTCTTAGGTAGTGTTATTGGAACCGAGGTACAATATTCTAAATGTAAACTAAGGTAAAATATTCTTAACATTATTTCATAGGGCCACAGACTATGCATACATGGGGTCTATATTATATAAGCGAATGCAATAAATTGAGAACGCTATATAATCAACCCACAATCCCCGAAAACCCAAAATGTCGAACACACGGATCAAAAAAATCACTTACCCATTCAAACAAAAAAAATAAATAATCAAAACACAAAAACTTAAATATACCAACTCTGAGATCGCATGAAGTGTGAAACTCAACTGCATGTCATTATTTCAGAACATCAGTACACAGTGATTTGCCAGAAAGCCACAAATTTCATTAGGAATAGACTAAAAACTGATGCAAAATTCTGGACATTCTGCAAAAATCTAGACAGCTGTGAGGTATGCAGACCAATTAAAGCAAAAATAGGAAAGGCAAGTAACAAAACAAATGCCCAAACTGACAAAAGGGTAATCAGTTTAATTAAAAAGGAAATAAACTTTTTATACATAAGGAGACAAAGACAAGGAGAAAGAAGATGGTAAAGCTTAATAAAATGGTTGGGGAATACAGCTGACAACATATGACAATGAAAAAGTAGAGCTGCTAACGAGGAGGATTGTCAGTGGAAATAGGAATGTCAGTTTGTTCACCAATAGAATAGTTCTATGAGTAGTCACAAAATTAAAATTGTAAAACAGCTGTGCTTCATGGGGTTCATGGCAGACAGAGGTATTAGCACCACCTGGAGCTACTCTCTGTAGGGGTACCCCACCTCCCCTGCCCTTCATTTGAAAAAAAACTCTGTTTGTTCTTCTGGCAACCAACCAGGTGGTCAGATACACCTCCCTCCACCTTTAGTATGCCCCCTCCACCTTTCTTACCCCAGCTCTTCAGGGAAAGAGCAAAAAAAAAACAAAGTTCTACTTGCTCTATTGTCATACTAACCAAGTGGCCACAGGGGAAAAAAAATAGCCATGATCAAGTACCTGGGGCTCCTGAAATGCAGCCAGGTCCTGTTTCTGTGCCCTGCTTTTGACCCTCCTTCCTCAGATTTTAGTAAATAGTTTATACCCCACACTGAGCTATTTGAAAAAAAAAGCAGTTGCTACAGTTTAAATCACACATGAAGTGCCACGGCACTCAGGTTTGCACTATGGTCTGACCGTAAATGCAATACCAGCTCTTAAAAGCCAGTATGTGATATTGGCAGAATTCTCAGAAAATTATGGAATACTATGGGGAGAACTGTTAATAGCAATAATAACCTTCTGGCAAATTATGGGAGAAGCCAATGTTATTTAACACTGGAAAACAGATATGACCCTTCTTCAAAGGTTGGGAGCAAGGGCAAGATCAAAGCTGCAAATTATAGACCTGTTGTTTTCACCTCACTTGTAAGGAAAAGCATAGATTTCTTACTGAATGAAAGGGTGGTATATTATGTAGAAAGTGGGATACATGACCACTAGCGATGTGCATTCTCAGCAAGCTTGTCATGTTAGAAGGATGAGATAGAAGTCTTTTACTGTGTAAACAAGCTGTTAGATCAGGTAGGGGCTGATGAGGGAGCCTACATGGAGCTTAGAGTTCACATACCTACCAGTCAATATGCAGATGTCAGTACATAACGTGGAGCAAAACTGACTTTCCCAAACAAAGCCCTTGATAGATCACTTCTTTGTTACATCTGGAATGCTTCATTGTCTCACTTGGAAAAAAGATGCATTTAATACAATAATGTCGAGTAAGAGGTGAGCAGAGAGAAAGTCTGGTGGTTGGAATAGTGTAATGTGTAGTAAGAGGTGGGTCATGAGAGGCATTAGTGAGGAATGTTGGTGAAATACTGTGATGGATAACTAAAGGTAAGCAATGTCAGTAAATGGTGATGAAGGCTGGTCTAATATGGTGATGCATGGTAACATGTGAGCAGTGTGGGACAGCAGTGAGGAAGGCTGGTTTATATGGTGATGCCCAGTAATGTGTGAACAGTGTGGGACAGCAGTGAGGAAGGCTGGTGTAATGTGGTAATGCACGGGAACGTGAGCAGTGTGGGGCAGCAGTGAGGAAGGCTGGTTTATATGGTGATGCCCAGTAATGTGTGAACAGTGTGGGACAGCAGTGAGGAAGGCTGGTGTAATGTGGTGATGCACGGGAACATGTGAGCAGTGTGAGACAGCAGTGAGGAAGGCTGGTGTTATGTGATAATGCCCAGTAACATGTGAACAGTGTGGGACAATAGTGAAGAAGGCTGGTTTATACGGTGATGCCCAGCAACATGTGAGCAGTGTGGGACAGCAGTGAGGAAGACTGGTGTAATGTGATGATGCACAGTAACATGTGAACAGTGTGAGACAGTAGTGAGGAAGGTTGGTTTATATGGTGATACCCAGTAATGTGTGAACAGTGTGGGACAGCAGTGAGGAAGGCTGGTGTAATGTGGTGATGCACAATAACATGTGAGCAGTGTGGGACAGCAGTGAGGAAGGCTGGTTTATATGGTGATGCCCAGTAATGTGTGAACAGTGTGGGACAGCAGTGAGGAAGGCTGGTGTAATGTGGTGATGTCCAGTAACATGTGAACAGTGTGGGACAGTATTGAGGGAGGCTGGCTTATACAGTGATGCCAGGTAACATGTGAACAGTGTGGGACAGCAGAGATGAGGGCTGGTTTATACGATGATGCCTAGTAACATGTGAACAGTGTGGGACAGCAGTGCAGAAGGCTGGTGTAATGTGGTGATGCACGGTAACATATGAGCAGTGTGGGACAGCAGTGAGGAAGGCAGGTTTATACGGTGATGTCCAGTAACGTGAACAGTGTGGGACAGCATTGAGGAAGGCTGGTGTAATGTGGTGATGCCCAGTAACATGTGAACAGTGTGGGACAGCAGTGAGGAAGGCTGGTGTAATGTGGTGATGCACAGTAACATGTGAACAGTGTGGGACAGCAGTGAGGAAGACTGGTGTAATGTGATGATGCCCAGTAACATGTAAACAGTGTGAGACAGTAGTGAGGAAGGTTGGTTTATATGGTGATACCCAGTAATGTGTGAACAGTGTGGGACAGCAGTGAGGAAGGCTGGTGTTATGTGGTGATGCACAATAACATGTGAGCAGTGTGGGACAGCGGTGAGGAAGTCTGGTTTATATGGTGATCCCCAGTAATGTGTGAACAGTGTGGGACAGCAGTGAGGAAGGCTGGTGTAATGTGGTGATGCACAGTAACATGTGAACAGTGTGGGACAGCAGTGAGGAAGGCTGGTGTAATGTGATGATGCACAGTAATGTGTGAACAGTGTGAGACAGTAGTGAGGAAGGCTGGTTTATATGGTGATACCCAGTAATGTGTGAACAGTGTGGGACAGCAGTGAGGAAGGCTGGTGTAATGTGGTGATGCACGGGAACATGTGAGCAGTGTGGGACAGCAGTGAGGAAGGCTGGTTTATATGGTGATGCCCAGTAATGTGTGAACAGTGTGGGACAGCAGTGAGTAAGGCTGGTGTAATGTGGTGATGTCCAGTAACATGTGAACAGTGTGGGACAGTATTGAGGAAGGCTGGCTTATACAGTGATGCCAGGTAACATGTGAACAGTGTGGGACAGCAGAGATGAAGGCTGGTTTATACGATGATGCCTAGTAACATGTGAACAGTGTGGGACAGCAGTGCGGAAGGCTTGTGTAATGTGGTGATGCACGGTAACATATGAGCAGTGTGGGACAGCAGTGAGGAAGGCAGGTTTATATGGTGATGTCCAGTAACGTGAACAGTGTGGGACAGCAGTGAGGAAGGCTGGTGTAATGTGGTGATGCCCAGTAACATGTGAACAGTGTGGGATAGTAGTGAGGAAGGCTGGTTTATATGGTGATACCCAGTAATGTGTGAACAGTGTGGGACAGCAGTGAGGAAGGCTGGTGTAATGTGGTGATGCACAATAACATGTGAGCAGTGTGGGACAGCGGTGAGGAAGGCTGGTTTATATGGTGATACCCAGTAATGTGTGAACAGTGTGGGACAGCAGTGAGGAAGGCTGGTGTAATGTGATGATGCACAGTAACGTGTGAACAGTGTGAGACAGTAGTGAGGAAGGCTGGTTTATATGGTGATACCCAGTAATGTGTGAACAGTGTGGGACAGCAGTGAGGAAGGCTGGTGTAATGTGATGATGCACAGTAACGTGTGAACAGTGTGAGACAGCAGTGAGAAAGGCTGGTGTAATGTGATGATGCACAGTAATGTGTGAACAGTGTGAGACAGTAGTGAGAAAGGCTGGTTTATATGGTGATACCCAGTAATGTGTGAACAGTGTGGGACAGCAGTGAGGAAGACTGGTGTAATGTGGTGATGCACGGGAACATGTGAACAGTGTGGGACAGCAGTGAGGAAGGTTGGTTTATATGGTGATACCCAGTAATGTGTGAACAGTGTGGGACAGCAGTGAGGAAGGCTGGTGTAATGTGGTGATGCACAGTAACATGTGAACAGTGTGGGACGGCAGTGAGGAAGGCTGGTGTAATGTGATAATGCCCAGTAACATGTGAACAGTGTGGGACAGCAGTGAGGAAGACTGGTGTAATGTGATGATGCACAGTAACGTGTGAACAGTGTGAGACAGTAGTGAGGAAGGCTGGTTTATATGGTGATACCCAGTAATGTGTGAACAGTGTGGGACAGCAGTGAGGAAGGCTGGTGTAATGTGATGATGCACAGTAACGTGTGAACAGTGTGGGACAGCAGTGAGGAAGGCTGGTGTAATGTGGTGATGCCCAGTAACATGTGAGCAGTGTGGGACAGCAGTGAGGAAGGCTGGTGTAATGTGATGATGCACAGTAACGTGTGAACAGTGTGGGATAGTAGTGAGGAAGGCTGGTTTATATGGTGATACCCAGTAATGTGTGAACAGTGTGGGACAGCAGTGAGGAAGGCTGGTGTAATGTGGTGATGCCCAGTAACATGTGAGCAGTGTGGGACAGCAGTGAGGAAGGCTGGTGCAATGTGATGATGCACAGTAACGTGTGAACAGTGTGAGACAGTAGTGAGAAAGGCTGGTTTATATGGTGATACCCAGTAACATGTGAACAGTGTGGGACAGCAGTGAGAAAGGCTGGTGTAATGTGATGATGCACAGTAACGTGTGAACAGTGTGAGACAGTAGTGAGAAAGGCTGGTTTATATGGTGATACCCAGTAATGTGTGGACAGTGTGGGACAGCATTGAGGAAGGCTGGTGTAATGTGGTGATGCACAGTAACGTGTGAACAGTGTGGGACAGCAGTGAGGAAGGCTGGTGTAATGTGGTGATGCACGAGAACATGTGAGCAGTTTGGGACAGCAGTGAGGAAGGCTGATATAATGTGGTGATGAAACTTACTACACGCTGATACAAGATAAAGTGAAAAAAGTGATTTTCTGATATAAAAACAAATCACTGTCAGAAAAGCAAACTAGTTTTTTTTACAACAAGTAGAACTTTCAGTCAAACAACCTTCTTCAATGGTAAACATCGCACTACATTTTCTCATTCATTTAAAAGGAGCAAAGCAGATACAATGTGACCACAGCCATCCAGTCACAAAGTACCCTTAATTAAGTACTTATAAACTTATAAGTTACATAAGTACACTTCAAAATCTTGTAAAATGGTATAAATTATACTGTTGCATCCTAACAAGGACAGGCTTAATACTAATTTTATTATTTATACCTGGATCAGTATCTGCACAAAGCCTAAGTATCCACTCATAATCTTTATTTTCTAAACAATTATTTAAATCCCCACCCCTCACATCTTTATATACATTCTCTATTACTCTAAAGCTAAATGTGTGGTCTATTCCTTTATCTAAAATGTGCTTACACAATGCATTCTTGTCATTTTTCCTTCTAATGTCAGATTTGTGTTCTATTATCTGGTCTTTTAACCTCCTTGTTGTTTTCCTTACATAAAATGATCTGCACTTTTTACAGGTGGCCAAATAGACCACATTAACACTATTGCAAGTTGCTACACAGGAGAAATTAAACTTCCGACCAGAAGTGGGATGTATAAACTCTTCACTATTCAGTTTTTCTATATCTACACAACAACTACATGCCATACAGGTATAAGTCCCATATTTCTGCCCTATTTTATTTTTAGCTAAGCTTTTAAAGTCCTTATGACAAAGTTTTCTCTTCAAACGTTTGAGATTCATATATGAAAAAAAATGGTTTAAAATCTACTATGTTATGTAATTCAGGCGAAGCTAAAAGAATTACCCAATTTTTTTCTATTATTTTCTGTAGTTGTTTCGTTCTTAGATTATATGTAGTAACATATCTAATCTTATTAGTTTCAAAAGCTCTTTCTACTATTTGCTTTCCTTGGCTAAAAATTGGTCTTGCGTCCTCACTTCTGGCTACCCTTACCGTTTCAACCACTTCCATGACATCTTTATAGTTGTACCCACTACTGACAAACTCTTCTATCATATTATTCATCTGATACTTAAACATAGCTTCATCAGTATTCATCTTACTTACTCTATATATCTGGGCCTTTATTACTCCTCTAAAGACATGGGGGGTGCATACTTTGCCGGTGCAGGTATCTATTAGCCTGTACTTCTTTCTTATGCACGCTAGTATGAATAATATTTTCCTTCATCTTCAATAGCACAAATAAAAATACTATACTGTCACTAGAACAATTCATTTTAAAAACAAGAAATTTTGTAGTATTATTTAGATAGGCCACACATTCTAAAAATTCATCCATGCTTCCATTTCATATAAAAAAAAATCATCTACAAATCTTGAACAAAATTCAATCCTCTTATTTAAAACATTTGCATCAATACTCATATACTTTTTCTCCCACTGATGGAGCACAAGGTTCGCGTAGGTATTGGCCACGGGAGTGACCATGGCCACACCTGTTTGCTGCAGGAACAATTCTTCCTCAAAATAAAAAACATTTTTTGTCAACACTGTCTGTAGCATTGAACAAATTTTTTCCACAGCTATTGCCACCATGTCTGTCTCTATAATTAAAAATTCACATATGGCTGAAATGCCATACTCAATCAGTATGACAGTAAACAATGAAGTTATATCTAATGTTACAAACATATAGCGCAAATCTTTCACTTCTCTATTATCATGCCATACTTTCAATTTTAACAAAAAATCAGTAGCATCCTTAATTACTCCAGGACATAGTTGTAAAAACTGTGAGAGACTCCTTTGTAAGACAGAAGTTCCATGATCTAGCCTCCGCCTGAGACTATAGGTCTCATTGGAGGCTTATCAATAGACTTATGCACCTTTGATATCCCATATATTCAGGGTATACGCAGACATGGTACAGATAAAAAAATTAAACAATTCTAAATCAATCTCACCACTTAATTGCATGTCATAAATTATCATATTTATATCAAAAATTATGTTCCTAACATCATTAGGCGTCACTCAAGTATTTACATCATTCAAGAAAGCATACATTGAATACACATATTCTTCCTGTTTCTTTAGAACCACCACCACCCTTATCAGCCTGCTTTATTATTATGTTCTCATTCCTTTCAAGTTCATTCATAGCCTCATATTCATCATATGTTAAGTTATACCTTTTTTGTTTTAGTTTCAAATCATACAAACACCTAATTTCTCTTTCACAAATTTCATGAAAAGCAGAGACCACAGGGTTACTAACAGGTGCAAAAACACTTCTTTTCTTACATTGCAAACTCATATTTCATCATTGCTTTTAAATAACAGGTTTAAGTTAAGGTTTCTAACAAAAACTTTTAAGTCAGTCAGTGCACTAAGTCATCGCTAGTGCTAGGTATAAATTTAAGTCCCTTTTTTTAATAATGAAATATAGGGTGCAGTTAGTACAAAGTCTGTCAAGTTTAGGATACCTTCATGTATTTTTGTTGCCATCAAGCTGATTTCTTTACCTGCTGAACTGGACTGTCCCCCTTCCTCTTCTCTCCGTTTTGGGATTGTTCCTGCAACATGTGAACTTTCATCAAGCCTTTATCTAATACATTAACCTTTTCTGGCAAGTTCAAATGAAATCGCATTTGTGATCCAGATTGAACTAAACGTAACGTACTTTGTTCATTTATGGACTTGGTACTTGACGATGAAGTACTTGTGAGTTCAGCAGTGTCTATAACTGCCATCTGGGTTAAACATACTTGCATAGAGGCAGTAGGAGTGGAATTAGCCTCTTCATCAACTAGCACCTGAACCAATTGAGTCGCTACCTTCTGGCTTGTGGCCGTGGCTACGCTTCCTCCCTGGAAGCTGTCAAGATGATCTAGTCGGCCTTTCCGTTCTAAAATAGCTTTATTTTGCCTTTCATTTCTCAGCCATGAAAAGATATGGCCTTGTTTAAAGTCATTTATATCACGCAAAAGTTTGTGTTTCTTCCCAGCCTCCATCATCAAGCAGTTTTAGCCTATCTAACATTTTCTGGTATGTCTCTGCCATCTCCAGAAAACTAGGTAATTGCACCAACTCATCTTCAAGCTGCATTATTTCATTTTTTAGAGTATTTTCAATATCCATGAAATAATCATTCATTAAAGTCATATAGTCAAAACTAAGTTTAAGATTGAGCTGTTGCCAACATTTTAGTAATTCATGATAAACGTTGGCATAAGAGGGCATTTTGAGGACACAAAGTCCTCAAGGTACTACCCCCAGTTCTAAATAGTCTGAAAAGCTAAGCCTTTGCCATTGAAAGCATTTATATGTACCTGTCTTCCTTTCCAGAAGTTGCAGCTGTTTTTCAAAATAGATATCGACTTTAGGTTTCTCATTAGCTATTTGCAAATTTAATTTACAATTATAAAGCTGAAATTTAAATTGTAAAATAAAACAGGGCAGAAATATGGGGCCTATACCTGTATGGCATGTAGTTGTTGTGTAGATATAGAAAAACTGAATAGTGAAGAGTTTATACACCCCACTTCTGGTCGGAAGTTTAGTTTTTCCTGTGTAGTAGGAGCAAAGCAGATACAATGTGACCACAGCCATCCAGTCACAAAGTACCCTTAATTAAGTACTTATAAACTTATAAGTTACATAAGTACACTTCAAAATCTTGTAAAATGGTATAAATTATACTGTTGCATCCTAACAAGGACAGGCTTAATACTAATTTTATTATTTATACCTGGATCAGTATCTGCACAGAGCCTAAGTATCCACTCATAATCTTTATTTTCTAAACAATTATTTAAATCCCCACCCCTCACATCTTTATATACATTCTCTATTACTCTAAAGATAAATGTGTGGTCTATTCCTTTATCTAAAATGTGCTTTCTTGTCATTTTTCCTTCTAATGTCAGATTTGTGTTCTATTATCTGGTCTTTTAACCTCCTTGTTGTTTTCCCTACATAAAATGATCTGCACTTTTACAGGTGGCCAAATAGACCACATTAACACTATTGCAAGTTGCTACACAGGAGATATTAAACTTCCGACCAGAAGTGGGATGTATAAACTCTTCACTATTCAGTTTTTCTATATCTACACAACAACTACATGCCATACAGGTATAAGTCTCATATTTATGCCCTATTTTATTTTTAGCTAAGCTTTTAAAGTCCTTATAACAAAGTTTTCTCTTCAAACTTTTGAGATTCTTATATGAAAAAAAATGGTTTAAAATCTAATATGTTATGTAATTCAGGTGAAGCTAAAAGAATTACCCATTTTTTTCTATTATTTTCTGTAGTTGTTTCGTTCTTAGATTATACGTAGTAACATATCTAATCTTATTATTTTCGAAAGCTCTTTCTACTATTTGCTTTCCTTGGCTAAAAATTGGTCTTGCATCCTCACTTCTGGCTACCCTTACCATTTCAACCACTTCCATGACATCTTTATAATTGTAAATTAAATTTGCAAATAACTAATGAGAAACCTAAAGTCGATATGCATTTTGAAAAACAGCTGCAACTTCTGGAAAGGAAGACAGGTACATATAAATGAATTCAATGGCAAAGGTTTAGCTTTTCAGCCTATCTAGAACTGGGGGTCATTCTTTTTATTTAATACAATTCTATATATGTACTTTAGAAGTACATTTACTGCTAATCTTTTAATGCTGTTTGCAATGTAAGAGTTTTCCTCACTTTACACACTACTTTATTTAACTTCAAAGAACATAATGATTGAAACTTCATAGACCATAACAACATCAACAAGGTAAGAGGTCTGACAACCAAGTCCATAAACAACAATGGATAACAAACCATATATAATAAGCAGTTATTATAAATTTCGTTGTTAATCAAACTACACCAGCCTATTCACTTACAATGGCCGTCAATAGTCACGAGCACAAGTAAATTAAATTCAAAGAGTGGTCAAATACACTACAAGCCAAGTTTAAAACTAGTCCACCAATAAAGAAATAATTAAAAAACATTGACCAAGTGAAAAGGGAAATTAATAAGCAGGACATGCAAATGAATCATAAAAGGGTCTCACCATGGAACACTAGACAGGTATTATTTCACAATTTCATTCCAGCCTGAGGATGATTAGAACATCCTTCCAGTTTAACATACCTTTCCACCCTCCTAGTCATAGTAAGGAAGGTTAAATGAACATCTTGGAAGGTTTTATCTTCTGGGGTTTTCCATCACTGGCTAGCAATCTTTTTTGGAACATACACTAAAATCAACAGGGGCACACAGTTATTAGCAGACCATACACAATGGGTTGGTGTTAGCCCTAGTCCCAAAAATTGCTAGGACCAATCTAAAGGTTCACTTCAGCCTCTTTTTGGCTTTTTGTTCCTAGTGAGAGTAGAACAAATGCTGCTATTATCAGTGTTCAGTCTGAGTCACTCTAAATGTAATTTTTTTTTCTGATTGGTTGTGACTTTTAATCATAGAATTTAAAGTGTGCTGTATAACAGGACCTACTGTTCTATTTGACTGGGCTGCATTGTGCTACATTCCCTTAATACACACTGTTACTGGATTGACCATTTCTAACTAGATTTGACCTTGTTGCAGTGTGTACATCAACTTGGTGCTTTGCACCATATAGATGCAACTGGGTTTGTTTTAAAGTGTTTATAACTAATATCTAACAATTCCTACTTTTGTCCTGGTCCCTCGCCTAGTTTGCACTTTTGCTAAAGGTTGGTATTTACAGCACAACATAGCTCTCAGCTTAGCTGAGTTGCGAAGTGCTATGGTTGGCTGTTTATAAGTGTCACCTTGTTGTTGCCAGCTCCTCTGCACTGTTAGGCACACTACTGCTGCTGTTCTTTGATTATATATCTAATTACAATTTGAAAGCATTAACACTCATATGAGTGAATGCTTTTTACTGTTGCAAAAAAATGAACACTCCCATGTGTGAACATTATTTCAAATGGAAGTTTTGCTAGTAATCTTTAGCATAGGATTGTGTTACAGCAGGGAAGGGAATTTACCCTTATCCCACTGTTGTGTGATCTCAGAGATAGTTTATATGGTTATCGGGGGGGGGGGTGGGGAGTGCAAAGACTGGTGGGGGGGTGTCTTGTCACCTGCAAAAAAATTATTTTACTTTAACATATTTTCATTTAATTTAGATGTGCTCTAAAATGATTGCTAGAAACACAAAAAAAGAACCCAGACTTATAAAAAGTAAAAAATGAAACTCCAGCAGATCACGCCAGACACTTGAAGGTATATTTTATTCCGTTAGCGCTTTCATGCATACAGTCAATGCACTTCTTCAGACGGCCATTTCAAAAAACAATCTTACTTATATACCCACACCCAACAATACATTGTTAATTACTTAATCAATTAATCAAACAATTAGAACATTAAAGGACCATAAACCTTAAAATATAATATATATAAATACACAACCATTAATTTCTTTGTTAATAATAAGCAGCATATCATGTTTTAAAACCAAACATTCAATAATGTTGATTAAAATGTTTTGTAAAGATATTTTATAAAAATAATACCACATTTATCTCTCCAAGGCTCTTAACTTCAACAAACACTTCACAGAACACATTTCATTTATGCCGGGATAGACATAAGCTTCAGTTTTAAATTGCCACAAAAGCTGTTGCTCCTCAAGTTTAAGGTGCCAGGGACCACCCCTAGGATTTATATGTACCTTTTGTACTACGTTAAACCAAAAACTGTGATCTGGAAATTCTAAAATATGCTTAGCTAGTGCATTTGTGGTTATACCTTTAGATATGGCATATATATGCTCATATATCCCTTGTTTTAATTGACGTTCTGTTTTCCCTAAATAGAAAACAGAACAAAATTTACATGAGGCTAAATAAACCACCCCAGAAGTCTCACAGTTATACTTTTCCTTGCAATAATATTTTTGACCCCTTATTTCAAAGGTAGAACCTGTTTTTATATATTTGCAGTACCTACACCGTCCACATTTAAACATACCTTTGTTTGGCTTATAATTAATAGTACATGATTCAAATAAATTCTTAAGTGACGGTCCTTTCTTGTATACCAAAACAGGTTTAGAACCCAAAGCTGATTGCGAGGTAGGACTGTTAGAAAATAAAGACCAATTGTTAACCAGTATTTTCCTAACATATGATGTCAAATTATTAAATTGAGTTAGGAAACTAACATTGTAGTTAGTTAAAGATTTTTGAAATATAGGAATTTCTTCATTATTATGGTTATATTCCAACATTAAAGAATTGTTCAATGTATTACTGGCTACTAATAAAGGACCCAGTTGACCTATCTGTCTTTTCAAAGTCACTTCGTTAATAATAGAGTGTATTAATCTCTTAGGGTAACCTCTATTTACAAACATTTTAAATAATGTGTTACATTCTTCTAAAAACAACTGGTCCGTGCTACACATACATGATGCACGAACAACTTGGCCTTTAATAACACCCTTTCTCTGAAAAAAAGGGTGAAAGCTACTAAAGTGTAAAAAAGAGTTACTGTAAAATGACTTCCTATATATACTAGTATCAAATCTATTATTAACCACGTCCTTAGTAATAAGAATGTCCAAATAATTAACAGCTGATTCTTCATATAAATATGTAAATTTTAAAAAGGAAGAAAAAGAAGACATTACATCAACTAAAACCTTTGCTTCGGCAATTTAAAACTGAAGCTTATATCTATCCCGGCATAAATGAAATGTGTTCTGTGAAGTGTTTGTTGAAGTTGAGAGCTTTGGAGAGATAAATGTAGTATCATTTTTACAAAATATCTTTACAAAACATTTTAATCAACATTATTGAATGTTTGGTTTTAAAACATGATATGCTGCTTATTATTAACAAAGAAATTAATGGTTGTGTATTTATATATATTATATTTTAAGGTTTATGGTCCTTTAATGTTCTAATTGTTTGATTAATTGATTAAGTAATTAACAATGTATTGTTGGGTGTGGGTATATAAGTAAGATTGTTTTTTGAAATGGCCGTCTGAAGAAGTGCATTGACTGTATGCATGAAAGCGCTAACGGAATAAAATATACCTTCAAGTGACTGGCGTGATCTGCTGGAGTTTCATTTTTTACTTTCTAAAATGATTGCTGTTTGCAGGTTCACCCTTGTGAGTCTTCAATATTTCATTGGACACACACACACACACACACACACACACACACACACACACACACACACACACACACACACACACACAGACATAGTTACAGATGAAGAATCCTAGCAATTAAAATATTGCAAACATAGTTACAGATGAAGAACATAGTACATTCAGTAGATAACAAGCATCTGTTCTATCCACAAAGTCATAGCAGATATTGACAATTGTTACAGTAAGAAGTTACTGCCATATAATAAGTAGATAGGCATGGAAGCATCAGAGCTTACTGCAATCAAAAGTAGTTTGTGGGGTGGAAGAGAGGTAGAGGGTAGATGGAGTGGGAGAAGTTAGAGGGGAGGGTTACAAGGGCATAGCCAGCATGTTTTTAGGTGCACTTTAAGTAAAGCTTTGAAGTGGGTGCATGATGGTAGAGAGGTTATTGTGGGGGGGTGGGGGTTCCAGAATTTGGCTATAGCGCTGGAGAATAGTGCTTCTCCAGCAGTGTTATTGGCTCTAGTAACCTGTAATTTATTTCTGTTGTTGGATGTTAGTTATTATATAAATTTGTTGCTTGGCTAGCTGCTCAGATTGTTGATTTTATTATAACTCTTTGCTGCTCCCAGACCAGTACAGGGCTATTATCAACAGCTGTTATACATTCCTCTTCTTTCTTGGGCTACTTATTGTCAATAATTAAATCTGTCTGTATCTAAGCTTGTGGTAACCGCGTGCGATAAATCCTAGAAGCAGTCATTGTGAAACAACTAATCTTACTGATTGTTTGAAGTCTGTATTTCATGGCATCCTAGACAGAATTATTGTCACACAAGAGCTTGTTGACTTTTTGAATTGTGATTAATAACATTTGAGCCAACTTTCTTCATTTATTGGTAGAAATCAGGTCTTGAAATTTGTGGTTTTTGACATCTAAGCCAACCTTCAACACAGTATTAGTGGTAGCTAATCCTGGTATTCTAGAGTATTCTGTGTATAAGTTGCTACCTGTTCTTCTCTTAACCTATGATTATTATTATTATTACACAGAACTGCACTATACCTGTGTACTAATAAAGGAACCGATGAATAAACTTCCAAACAAAATATGCTGAGACATACCTAGACTGATCTTCGTGTCTTTCGGCTTTTCCCGGTTAGGGGTCGCCACAGTGGAACTCCGGTCCGCTAATGATTGGTAGTGGATTTTTACATACCGGGTTACCAGCCCTGACGCACAACCTTTAACGAAGGCATGCCCCATTCACGTATGCCTCCACACAGAAGACGCTCTAGCTGAGAATTGAACGGGACAACATCTTGCTATGAGGTGACAACGCTACCGCAGCACCACTGGTTAAAATCTACAAGAAAGAAACTAATACTGAATATACACTTTAATCTTTTGGTATCACTGAGACTTCATCAGATAAACGTACAAAGTGTACTTATCCCTATAGTTGGTTTACCACCGGATAACCGACAGACAGATGGTCAAGCCTTGATGACCGAAAGGAGTGCGGCAAATATTCACATTGCCAAACACAACTGTATTGAATCGCAAACTCTTGCCCCCTTTGTGACCCATGTTAGCACTCGTTTTGGATCTAGAGCGGTCAAACATGTCGCATTTGGTGGTTTTGCGACATTCCGACCGTTTGACATGCAAAAATTCGGTTACCGGAATCGATCATTGTTGGGTACGACTGCCATGTATTCGGTTATGTGATGGTAAACCATATAGTCTCTGATGTTAACATTACTTTGAATTTGGAACCAAAAATCTTAAAAAAACATGGTGCTCTGATTCCCTGTATATAACCACCTAAACACAGTAATAGAACAAATATGATGAATAATCAAAACTGACATCCCTATTAAATATGCAATCCTAAAATCAATGTATGTATGTATGTATATATATATATATATATATATATATATATATATATATATATATATATACACATATATATATATAGAGAGAGAGAGAGAGTCACTTTATAATCTCAAAATACTGAAATATTGAATTTCAGTATCTTGAGACTATAAATCCAAAAAATCAAAATACCAACAACACAAAACCACAAAATTCAAAACTGTGACATGTAAACACACCCTACACCTACACCACACAAACAAACATGCATACACCTTCCTCCCCACACTAGAACAAACAAACAAAACACACACAAACAAAACAACACACATACAAGCACCTACCCTACATATAAGCAGCAGGGGCAAGTCCCCCTGCATCCCCACTACTTATATATATATATCAACTCCAAAGTCACACTAAAAATGACACAGACATGAAACCCACCACTATACAATCTGCATTCCTCTCGCACAAACACACATCACATACATACTTACAAACACCACCATTCTCAACATGTACAGACTCACACTCTTACATACATACCTTAACCTACATCTACAACTTCCCACCACATTAACATACAATAAAATCTCTACCCAAAACCCTTAAATAAAAACACTTATCTGAATATCCAGCTATACAATAACACAGCGCACCACCATAACCGCTGATTCGACATGTCCAGATTCGGTTATGTGGTCTTTTGCAGAACTGGGCTTTCGCTATTATGGTCTCGAGATACTGAAATTCAATATTTCAGTATTTCACAGTTCAAATCTCTGAAAACAATATGGCCGAGACCATATCACCAAGGATTTGAATTGCCAATAAAGTTATAAAAACACAGAACAACTTACCTGTATGTTTTTGCAGGGGGGCAAGGCCCCATGCACCCCCCACATCCCCTACAATTTAAATATATAAACTTTTACAGTGAGGAAAATGGCAAATCCCAGGTACCACACTGTACTGCAATCCCAATACACAATTGTCAGCAATTTGAATTTTCGGCGATATGATCTCAGCCATATCATCTTCGGAGATTTGGATTTTGACAATGTGTTAGGGATCCATATATATATATATATATATATATATATATCTATATATATATAAATATATATATATAGATATATATATAAATATATATATATATATAGATATATATAGTATACTATATATAGTCTCATACTTTAACTCTACATTTCTCATTATCCTGGACAACCATGCTCATAAACGTACTATTAGAACCAATAAGAAAGTTGTACCATGGCTGTCTAATGATACAAGACAAAATATTATTAGCAGAAACAAAGTGTGAACCTCCTGGAGAACCACTAAATCCCCAAAAGGCCACCTCTTACATAAACAATTGAGGAATGATACTAGGAAGGTTATTATACTTAGATAAAAAGAGATACTACTGCAATCTACAACAAAAACACCAAAACCAGCCACAAAATTTCTGGTCAGGCATTAATAAACTACTCCACCCAGGTCAATCAACTACCCCTACCCCCCCAACTACCCTCCAACAACCTCCTAAAATTGTTGCCAATACCTTTAATACTTCCTTTATTGAAACATTGCAATCCCTAGCCAACAAACTATCTCAAAATACCCTAACTACCACCAATCCCACACCTGATAATAAAATCCCCTTCAAGCTTGATCCAGTACCAACATCTTTTATTAAGTCGCTGCTGAAGAAACTGAAACCCACCATCCTCTCAGCAGAACTACTACCTGCTGAATATCTCCAAAAATCTGCTAAGGAAATAGCATACCCCATTTCAATTTTAATCAATAGAACTATCCAATAAGCCTATACCCCCCCCACATCTGGAAAATCCCCCACATTATTCCTCTAAACAAAGGGGGACATTCCACTGAACTTTCAAATTACAGGCCTATAGCCATTCTATCTCCCCTGGCTAAAATAATGAAAAAATGTATCCATAAGCAACTTCTTGCCTATCTGAATCAAAACTCTCTCCTAGTCCCCTCCCATCATGGATTTAGACCCTGCCATAATACAACCTCAGTCCTTCTCTCCTTCTCTCATACAGTAAATCAAAACCGTAATAATAACAAGCTCTCTTCTGCCCTCTTCCTAGACTTATCCAAGGCATTCGATATGGTAAACCACCAGCTACTCTTAGACACACTAAAATCACTCCCCATAGATAACTTAGCAATTAACTGTTTCATTCTTACCTAAGTGACAGACAACAAGCTGTACTAAGGAAAGAGAATCTATCAGCCTTTTTACCAGTCACCCTTGGAGTCCCTCAAGGATCTATACTAGGTCCCCTCCTATTCTCCTTATTCATTAATGACCTGCATAAAGTCATTCCAAGTCCAGATTACTCCACCTTAATCTGCTCTGCCACCTCCCCCTCAGATCTACAAGCTTTATCACAAATCACTTTCAACCAAGTAGAGAACTGGCTCACAGGTCGAAGACTACTACTAAACCCAAACAAAACCAAACTATTATTCTTCCCCCCACTCGCAAGATCCCCTCACCACCTCTCACAATAACATCTAACAATGGCGCCATAATTTCCCCAAAACCTAGTACTAAAGTACTGGGAGTAATCATTGACAATAACCTTAAGTTTGATGCTCACATAGACAAAACTATTAAAACAGTTAACAAAAAACTAGGCTCTTTATACAGGATTAAGCAATTCCTAACCCCATCTGCTAGAACTGTTATTGCCCGTACACATCTGCTATCAACCCTTTTTTTATGCCTCAACCATCTTTGCTAACCTATCCAAATCAAACCTCAATAAATTGAATAGCTGCTACAATAATATTGCTAGATTTCCCACAGGGTCAGCTTATAGAACCCATCACTGTGTTAACCTTCAATCATTAGACTGGCTAGAATTACCCAACCAACTGCAATATAAACAACTAATAGTTCATAAAATTATCTATCAACCAGATAGTACACCTATACTGAAAAATATTATCACCCCCTATAGTAACCTAAAGACCCCTCGCTCTTCCAACAAATTGCTAGTACAGACTGTTAAAACCAAAAATTCAGCTGGCGCATCACTATTCTCCAACTCTGCTGGAAAAAAAATGGAACCTTCTTCCTGCAGAACTGACCAATGACCCCTCCTTATCCCAATTCAAAATATCTCTTAAGAAATACCTAAAATGCATTGGCTTTGTCCCTGTACAAACCCTGACTAACCGCCACACAAACAGAATCTATAAATGTGAACCTCATCGCAAGATTCTATCTTTGATCCTCTAACTGCTGAGAATTTTCTAAATCTCTCTCCTACTGAAAGACTTAAAATTAAGATGATACCATGTATGTTACCACCTTTTGTTACATTTTCTTCTTTAAAAAAAAAATCACTATTTCTTTCTCAGATACTAACAACCTATCCTGTGTGTATGTGAGTTGAAATTGTACCTGTCTGTATATATTGTTAAAAAAAATTTCAATTTTGTGATAATTCACTGTAATAATTTCACTGTAATTATACTAGTAATGTAGACTTGGAGCTTTTCTCCCCAGGCGTCCACTGAAAATGGACCTGTATCCAGTCGGACTGTCCCGGTTAACAAATGTAAAATAAAATAAAATAAAATAAAATAAATTAAATATATATATATATATATATATATATATATGGGTCCCCTTCATTTCAGAACATCGAACCTCTGATCGTCAAAGACCAGAGGATCGAAGTTCTGAAATGTCAAACCCAGTGAATGGAGATTGTCGTACAGTGTAGAACAGAAACGTTAACGTTTTCATCACTGTAGTACAATCTCTGTTTTACCAATATAAAAAGCCGAACAGTGTATTCAGATAGCTGCATAGACCACACCAGATGTATAACAGTCATAGTGACCAGAAACATGAAATCTTTTACTGCCAACATTACATTCTTCACTGCATAATATGTATTGGCACTGAGAACACTATCTTGTGTACTACCCTGAGACTAGACTGTAATAACTGTATTTAATTTATACTCAGACTAGACTGCAATAATTGTGTTTAATTTAGACTACCTCTTCAACCCTCATACTATTGCAATTATACTGAATTTTTATGCCATGTTATACTGTATCTGCACAATATTCCAAATCAGACTGTATTATGTAATTTCTTCCATGCAGATTCAAGTAGTTGTCGAATTAGTGGCAACACACCTTCACCTCATAAAGTACCTCTTCTCCACAGTTGCTTACTGACCGATTCACTATATCATTCCTGCCATCAGTAATTCAATTGACCTGGCAAATATGGAAGCCTAGCCTGCCTCTGTCCCTCCTGTTATTGTATTTGGTATACTAAAACAATGTAGGAACTGCCTAAATGCTCACTGACACCCTGGTACTACTGGAGCAGCATAACATGTTTTATGAGAGGTGCAGCTATCTATATAACTTAGATTCTACCCTTGTACTTACACAGATGGTGGGTCAGTAACATAAAAACACCTGAACAAAAAATGTACACTAAACCAACACACACTGAAGTTGTAAAAACTCACTTTCCAAGCCTCTATGAATCTGGACGAGTGAACTTCTGCAGAGACCCTCTAATGCAGTTCTGCCATAACTCAATGAGTCACCAGGCTGCAGAGTGCCAGTTTTCTACTGCCACCAAATCTGTGTCCTGATATCCTAGTAATTGGTGGCTTCACCATTAGGCCTACTGGTGCCACACTCACAAGGCAAGGAAAAAGATAAGCTGAAAGCTGACAGTGCTAGGATCCAAAATGTCATGCAGGCCCTAAATTCCCTACAGCAAAACAAAGGTGACAATGACCTGTGGTATCTCTAGTATGTGTAAAAAATATGAAGTGCTCAGTACAAAGAAACATGCTGAAAGGGCAAACTGGAGCCTGTTGTGCATGTGTTAAATGTGGGTAAGACTCTGGACCTGAGTGGAATCCTACCTTCACACATAATAATGCCTAGATGCAAAGAAAAGATCATTGGTTTTAATGATTGGTTCAGTAGTTTTTGTCATTATAAGAAAAGCTAGAATGTGTCAGCTTCTGAAAAGATGACCAAAAGCTGTACTTGAGTCACTGAAGATGACCTGCACCTTTTGCTCTATGGATTCTACACGCTGACCAAAGCACTGTCTGACCTTACAGTGTTTCTTAGGCAAAGTCCACTTTCTGGACATTCCAAAATAACCAAAAGACTTGTGGTCAACACCAATCTGCACCAGGTCAAGGTTGCTCGGCTCATTTTCCTTATGTCTTAGTAATTAACCACCAGATCTTGACATTTTCCTGCAACTTGATCGTATCCATATCTGGGTTGACCCAGAGACTTGGTTTCATTGTAGAGATAGCACTCCCCCCTTCACCAGGTTTCAACACTTTGCATGTATTTAGACTTGTTGAAAACTGCAGAGGACTATTAATACTTATTAAGGACCCAGTTGTCTCCAGAAAGATTTGCTGTGATCCATAAATAGAACTTGGTAAACTTCAACCTATTCTGAGCATGACAAATTATCAGTTCAGAGCCTGCCTCACATTCCATGTTCCTGGAGGACCACAAACGATTTCTAAATATGTCTACTGAACTACCCATAAATAAAAGTACCATTTTGTTAGGTGATTTCAACTATCCATCAATTAACTGGAGCACCCATACCACAAAGGCTTGGCATACCCAAAGACTCCTAGACAGTAAATGTAAGTAATTATCCAGCTGCCCGCAAAGGGTCAAAGTTGACTTGACATTACCCTCACCAATACCACTCTTACTTGTAGTTCTTATATTATTTAGGTTCATAGATCAGTACTAGGTGAACTAGCCAATTTCACCATGTGAGAATCAAACCCTGTACCTTGTGTCTGTAAGGAAAACACCTTAACCATTACACCACCCTCCTCATTGCCGCTCAAATCTGAATCTTAAATCAGTATCATTCTCCTTTAAGGTATCTTGACCCACTACAATGTACATCTCTGAATTCAAGGAGTTTAAAAAGCTAAATCTATGAAAACTATATAATGAACTCTCAAAATGAACACAACTGCAATATTTGCAGCCCAAATCTGTCACTTATGCTAATGTGTTTTACTCATTTGTAGCAAATACGTTACACAAATGTTCAGACCAGCTTGGTCAAGTGCTAGTTGTATGTTGTCAGAATCTATGTTTTTGTTATGTAATTCAAACTATTAATTTTGGGTGGGCAATGGCGGTAGCAGCTGGTGAATGCCTTTGGTATATCTGGATTTTTAGAATAATCATAAATGTTTAGAGTATTTTTATATTATTTAGCTTGGTGAGAAGTATTAACTGGCAGTTATTTTTCTTTCAGTAGCAATATAATAATAAGCAATACAAATTAGCATTTTATTACTGGAAGTCTTTTCTAAGCATACGTGTGTGTGTGTGTGTGTGTGTGTGTGTGTGTGTGTGTGTGTGTGTGTGTGTGTGTGTGTGTGTGTGTGTGTGTGTGTGTGTGTATACACACACACACACACACACACACACACATATATATATATATATATATATATATATATATGTATATATATATATATATATATATATATATATATTATGTAATATCAGGATAAGTTTAGCTTTTCAGTGCTGCACCATTTTTAAGCATTTGCTAGGCATGCAGTCCAGGAGACCGTTAAGGAGCCCATCCTATTTTTTCTTACTTGCCCCAGAGAACTGTCTAGCTACATACAATGCTCAGATGGTCTATTTAAATTTATCAAATGATCAAATTATCAAAACCTACATGGTCGAGACCATACGATCAACATTTCAGTTTGTCGGAAAACTAACATAAACCCAAACAACACCTGTAAACAACACAGTGTATTTGCAGCCCCCCTGCACCCCCCACAGCCCCTGCTAATTATCTATACCATCTCTGAGATCGCACTATAATGGGGAAAAGGACAAATTCCTTGTTCCCTACAGTACCATGATCTCTGTCAGAATGGTTAAATGAACTAAATTATCGACCATATGGTCTCAACCATATGGGTTTCTACAATTTGGATGTTCAATGAATTAAAATAGACCCACTCAGAGTCACACTGTAAGCAAACGGAGAATGAGAGCGTGAAGACTTAGACTGTAAGAAGGAGTTCATTACCTGCTAATGGCTTTAAGTCTCTGTGCTGAAAGTAAGGCAGTAATTCTTCATTGGGATGAGGTTTAGGTTAATTATAGTCAGCACCAATATTATAATCCACAAATGTAATATTATCTGAAGACAAGGTAGATGTGCATTAAAAGATATTGCAACTTTCACTGTCACTTGCTAGCTCTATATTACATATTTTGTTTTTGTTGTTATTGTTGTAGGACTGCCAGCTATGATAGGAAGATGGAACACATGCCTCCTGTGTGGTGTAATTTTACTGCAGTTGTTTTACATTGCATATCTCTATGTGTTCAACAATGTTATACATACCAGAATGTAAGTATTCTGTTTAAAATTTCTTAGTAAATATATGTCAGCATATTGTATGTTATGTATGTTATGTAAGGTATGTGTTGTTTCATCAGTTAGATCACAAATTTCAGAATAAATAAGCAATAAAGTTTGAAAGAGAGTGAGCATTAGTAGGTAGTAATATAATATCCTGTGGTATGGTGACATCAGACAAAAAGAGTTGGAGAAATTGTTATTACCTGGAAGGTCTTTTACTTCCCACAGATACCTGTCAGAGGATCACTGAGCCGACAGTTATTATATACGTCATGCGATTTGCAATATCTGATAAATAAAGTGCATTACAAAAAAAAAACAAAGTATGAAGACTCTTCAGCAGATAAAGTGGTATACACTGGTATTAGAATTAAAGGTCTATCCATTGATGCTGATTGTATATTGCAAATTTATAAAATAAAAAATATTGTTTTAATTGCCATAAATTAATAGTACTATTGTCAGACAAAGGGATGTATCTCTGTAAGCATGAAAGACTAAGATGTGGGTGGGATAACTGTTCACTTTTTCAAGACTCGTCCAATAAGAGAGGGCAGAAAACTGCTGTTTGTAATATGGCAGACCGTGTTCATTATACATATAATATTCTCATAGTATTTCAAAACAATATTAATTTAAAACACCATGTGTATGAAAAGGCAAGTGCCAGTGATAACACAGTGTACCTTAATGTTTTATATATGATCACCTGTAGATCATACAGCTTTTATGAGATTAATGCAGTTATAAAAATATAGCTAATAGTTGTAATTACTTTACCAAAAAAACACTTATATGTCAGAATGCCTTCATATTACTCACTCTGTTTTAGGCCGCAGTGGTGCAGCGGTTAGCATTGTCGCCTTACAGCAAGAGGTTCTCTCATTCAATTCTCGGCCGGAGCGCCTTCTGTGTGGAGTCTGCATGTCCTCCCTGCAGTTGAGTGATGTTAAAGACATGCAGATAGGTGCATGCGTGAATGGGTGTGTCTTCTTTGAAGGTTGGGCGTCAGGCTGGTAACTCGGCACCGTAAAAGTTCACTGCCAATCATTAGCGGACCGGAGTTCCACTGTGGTGACCCCTAACTGGGAAAAGCCGAATGACCAAGAAATCACTATGTTTTAATACAATGGTTCATTAACATCTGCTGCTTGCATATAATACCCCTAACATGACAAAAATGCAGTTCATTTTTGTATTATTGACATTGACATTAAATGTCTCAAATCTTTCATAACATTTTGCAGACACTCCCTAATATCTCAAGCTTTGCTCATACCATGTTAACTATTTCAGTATGGATGGATAGCAAATCATGTCACTGTGTGGAAGTCATCTTATTGATCTCGCTTTATGTAGGCATCTGCACTAGGGCTTCCAAAATTAGACTTTGAAAAAGGTAACGAGTACACTCGTTCCAGGAGTACGAAGACGTAGCTGTACAGATGAGTATAGTCTTACAGGATACGTGATCATGGAAGTAAACTTACTATAACACTAGATGTTTCAATCATCACTGCTGCAGTAGCCTTAGAGATACTGATTATATCCTACCAAGGATATAACAGCTGGCCATTTATCAAAGCTTCAGGACACATTCCATGCACCCAAACCATTAGTCAGCTGAAGCAGAGATGAAGAAAAAGAATGGTTTGTGTCAGCCCCTGCAGGGCTTTCATACTAACTCACACACACACGCACACTACTAACCTATAACATGCACACACACACACACACACACACACACACACACACACACACACACACACACACACACACACACACACACACACACACACACACACACACACACACACACACACACACACACACACACACACACACACACACACACACACACACACACACACACACACACACACACACATGCACACGCACACACACACACGCACGCACACACACACACACACACACACACACACACACACACGCTATGGCTGTCAAATAAAAAGCCATATTCATTTATTTATTTATTTTATTTTTTACTTCATTTTTATTAATTTGCTGATTGGTAACTGACTAGATAAAAATCTGTTTTCAGTAGTGACTGAACAAGTGTGGTTAAGGGACTTGCTCTGGAGACACCTTTGAACATTGGATATAATGGACAAAAGGTACAGGGTCTATAGAGGCAGTGATGGATTGCGAGAGTATAAATGGAGAGATAGTGGGGGTGGGTGAGAATTGGGGGTAGGGTTGCACAAGGGCTGAATGGAATGGGACCTCACCATCCTGGCTATGAACTTCCGGAAAATATAACTAAGAGGATTGGATATCGGCATTGCCACTGATAAGGAACAATATATAGTATTTGAAGCTAAAAGGGGAGGGGTAAGGAAAAGACAAAAAAAGAGTACAGCATAGAAGAAAGGAAACAACTAGGGGAAAAGGGCTAGTGAATGGCAGGTGATACTATGCAGGCAGGCTAGAAAGCGGTGAAGGAGGAGAGAAATGATAGAGTAGAGTTGAGCACACAAAGTAATTAGAGCAACAGGTGGAAAAACAGAGGTCTAAAGCTGGGAGTGACTTGCAATGTCATTGAAGAGATGGCTAAATGTATGTGCTAGGAGAAGATGTGGGTCAAACAAAGAATACAATGGTTATTTAGGTGAATAGAAGGGGAAGACAGGTGGTGGTTTGACTAAATGCTAAACCTTGGCAACAGGATATAGTAAATATATATACCTGAGCTCTATTGAGTGTAGGGGTCCTGTGAGTGTTGTAGCTGGGAAATGCAGTCCAAGCTGTAGAGGGACTTGCTTGGTGACTCAGTCTGCCTGGTTTGAATATGGCGCTGAAAGGAGAAGAAATAAATTCAGAAAGTGCAGTAGGATTACTTGTATAGCCAGCAAAGATAGACACTAAAAGATAATAATTAGAATATAACATTAGAAATTATCACAGTAGGTTTAAAGTACAGAGTCAGCATTAAACAAGTAAAAACAGCTTTGCTAACCAAATTTCCTCTTTGGGGGTTTAATTTTGGTATAGTTGGGTAAAGGGAGCATAATATATATCAAATTAGGAGCACATTGCTGCAGGTATCATCTGATTGGGGATAGATAGGTTTGTAATGTAATATTATAGGTTCATAGGTTCATAGGTTCATACTAGGCTATCTGCCCTAGGACATTTATAAGCCTAGTCAGAGTGTGTTTGGCTTTCGCCACCCATTTTAAATTCATTTTGCTATGCCCTTTTTCGAGGTTAGTATACTGTGCCTCTGTCTAACAGTGACACAGAAGTGATACCCGGGGTAATCCTACGATCTCCCATCCACTCATCAAAATTCCTCTTGAAGAGAGTCAATGAGGGACTCTGCCTAACCTGGACTGGGATTTTATTCCAGAGTGAAGGGAGCCTCTGGGTTATGAATCTGTCCCTCCAGCATGTCCTATTTATTTCAGTGCTGAGTTTCAAGTCTCTCGAGCACGTAGCTCGATGGGATTTGGATTTTCTGAGGTGCAGCATGTCCATTAATTCCGGGTTGGACATGGCTTTATACGTCAGGCACAGATCGCCTCTGAGCAGGCGGTATGCCACTGAGTAGAGCTGGAGTTTCTTTAACCGGGCAGCATATGGCATCTGTTTGAGCCCTTTGATCCTCTTGGTGAGGTACTTTTGGGGTCTTTCCAGTTGCTGCAGGTGTCTGGTAAGGTACATCCCAAAAGGGGCATTGTACTCAATTATGGGCCTGATGAGGGATAAGTAAAGAGGCACAATGACCTCCCCTGATCTAGATGTGAATCCCTTCATGATTAGGTGGGCTATATAAAATGTTTTTCTAACCACTTTGGCCACGTGGTTGTCAAATGAGAGATTGCTATCAACTTGGGTCCCCAGGTCCCTAATTACTTCTTCTGTACTTAATGGATTACAACCTATGTGGTAATTTGTGGGCACTTTGTTTTTGTCAAAGGGGATGACTATACACTTTTTGGTGTTTAGCTTGAGGCCATGGCTCTGGCACCAGTTGTCTGTTTCTATGAGGCCCTTTTGGAGGATGCTTGTGTCAGCTGGAGAGTTGATTATGGTGCCCAGTTTGTAGTCATCTGCGAACTTGGCCAGCCACAGTCCTTCTGTGTTGGCCTGTACCTCCGAGAAATATATACAGAACAAGAGAGATCCCAGGACTGAGCCTTGTGGGATGCCACTTGTAACTGGTTTGGAGTCTGACATGGCTCCAGCAATTCTAACCATGTGGGTTCTGTCCTTGAGCCAGTTTGCAACCCATCTAGTGATATAACGGTTTATATTTAAGCTGGTGAGCCTATCTATAATGCCCGAGTGGGGTATTGTATTGAAGGCTTTTGTGAGGTCCAGGTAGGCTGTGTGGACCACCTTCCCCTCGTCAATGGCCTTGGTGACTGTTTCAAAGAAATCAACCAGGTTTAAGAGGCAGGATCTGCCCTTAACAAAGCCGAACTGGGTAGGATCCAGTGTCTGTAGGTCCCCAATATCTTTATTTATGAGGTCCATAATGATCCTTTCCATAGCTTTGCAGACCAAGCTAGTCAGGCTTATGGGGTGATAGTTTCCAGGATCCATTGAGGCACCACCTTTGTGAAGAGGGACCACTGTTGCTGTACGTCACTCTTTGGGTACATATCCTGTAGTAAGGCTGAGATTGAACAGTAGTTTTATGTTTGAGTTTAGCTCTTCTTGGAGTTCATGTAGGACGCAGCCTGGGACACCGTCTGGTCCCATTGATGCTGTGTTTTTTGCTTTGGAGAGGGCAGCTCTTACTTGAGCATCTGAGATGTCAGGGGGACAGCACTCTGCTGGGATAGATATTTGCCCTTTTGGTGGGGATGGGGGGAGAAGTTTGCACTGAACCTGTCAGCTAGGATGTTGGCAATGTCTGTGGGTTCGGTGCATTTTTTGTCATTTTGGACTAATTCTGAGCATATCTGGGAATTCCCACCCAGGTTCGTAACATAACTAAAGAAAGACTTGTGATTATCCTTTGTGTCCTGTGCAATTTATCTCTCGAAGCTGGCCTTAGACGATTTTATGAGTGCCCGTAATTTTTTGCTAATACTGATCAGAGATGCCTTCCATTTTTGGGATTTTGCTCTATCATATAGTAGCTTCCTACTGATAAGAAGACAAGGTTAAGTAGTTAAAATAGATATTGTGTTAGGACAATAGCTAATTTATGCATAATACAGTGCAAAAGAATTAGCGGAATGGTTCTAAATGGTCACTGGAAAAATCAATAATCAGGTTGAGTTTACGGCTTAAGTTGGCACATTCTCTAAAGGTTGGAATAGGACAGGGTAGATTATAAGACTTGAAAGTCCATTAAAATATAAGGCATAGGAGTTAGGATGTGACAGGGGAAACAGGTCGGAGGTACAGAGAGTCGGTAATTCCTTGGTTAGTCAAACAAACATCCACAAAGGTTACAATCCATAAAAGACTTATAGTAAAAGCATGTACCAAGTAAATCATTAGGAGCAGTAAATATATATTGCATCACACTTGCACAGTTGTGGTTTAAACCAGGTGGCTGGGGATTAGCAAGCAGACATTAGTTACAATGTGCAAAACATTGCTAGCAGTAGTAAATTCAACAAATTAGGGACAGCAGTTTAAACTCCATAGGAGGAGACAGTCTATAGGTAATGATTTACATGTTAACATGAAGTGCAGCACCACAAGAAAATAAAAGTTTCAACTCTTATATATGCATTTCAGGTTAAGAACATCAGACTGTTAACATATTGTAATGCAGAAAGTCTGAGCTGTAGACATCAGTATAAGCATCTTTTGATCCAGTCAGTCAAAGATTTAATAAAAAATAATCAAACATGAGAAGAACAGGTGGAAAAACTAATCTGATATTGTCAATCTTCATGTAATCCTTGACCGTAGGCTCATTTCCAAGCTTTGGAATGGCTGTTTTTTTTTCAGCTCACACCTCCCAAAACTCTCAAGCTAGGCTCTACCCATAATGCTCCTCCCTAAATTACCTAAGATCTTGTTTGCTGCTTCATGGTATCAGATGTGTCTAACATATCTCTTGAGCTTTGGCAGCAGTATATTGTTAGTTTTTTTTTCTATATTTCTCTGTATTTTCTATATTTCTATATATTATCTATATACTGTATATTTTCTGTTTACTTCTACCTGCTCCTCCCTCTTTCTCTCTTTGTGCACATGTTTCGCCCCTTTCTTTTCCTTCTACCATTAGGTAGGTTTACGTACCATTGTTGGTACTAGCTCTTCTCTTTCTCTTCTGCTTTCTTCACCTCAGGGTAATCTTCATTTCCATTGTTGGTAATTCTGCCCCCTTTTCCTTTCCTTTCAAAAAAAAAAAACGGAGTCTCTTTCTCACTGTCTCTCTTTTCGTGTGTGTGTGTGTGTGTGTGTGTGTGTGTGTGTGTGTGTGTGTATTAAAATGTTAAGCCTTTCTTTTGCATCATTGCTGATAAGTCATCTAAGGGTACCTCTGGCTTTAAGAGGTGTCAAAAATGTAAAAGGAAGATGCCCAAGTCAGATGGGCATGTTTTTAGTGTATACTGTTTAGGTGCTGTCCACCTCCAAGAGGATTGTGCAATTTGCCATGGTTTCTCTGTCACAGCCTTGACTGAGCAGAGAAACAAACTAATCTTGAAGGGTCTATTAAAGGATGATTTTGAAGAGGGATATGTAATCCCTGAACTGAAGCCAGCTCTTTCTCCTCTTCATCTTCGTCATCCAAGACAAAAAAGCGAGCACATTTGGTTCTTACAAGTTAATCAGAACCTCCTTCTAAAGTGACAAAACCATCTACGATGTCAACAGCTTCCATGGCATCAGTAGGTAAGGATGATTCGACATCAAGTCAAATTTTGGAGCAGACATCTGGAGCTTTGGTACCAGTGGTTTTATTAGTACTGAAGCAGACTAACCTTATTTCCTTACCAAGGACCTCCTATTTGCCATCAGTGGACCCCTTTTGCTGACCATCCACCCAGTTCTATCCTGGAACCGAGACCACCTAGGTCTCCTTCAGCTTCTATTCAGTCAACTAAGAGTCTATCTGAGTCAGACATCATGAGACTGGTTGGTCAGCTCCTGACCACGAGGGGATTGCCTCCATTATCAATTCCCAGCCAACTTAGCTCCAGAAATGGTCTTTCATCGACATCTCAGATTCCTCCTCCGACTCCAGCTGAGCCTTTGGAGCCCCTGGGACTAACCTGACCGGCTCCGACTGCATTGGTGCCAGTTAGAGTTTTTGCTCTGGAACCGAGGATTGCCTTGAGCTCTTCTGGTTTGTAGGAACTGGAGACCTCTTGGAGTCAGAGCTTCATTGCAGGTTCTGAGGGGCTGGGTTCAACTTCAATCCTTTTGGAGCCTTCCATGCCCCTTCATGCCTTGGCATTCATAAGCTCGACCCTGCCTTCTGCTTCAGAGGTGGCTTCCTTGGTGCAGGGTGGGACCACAGCTCTAAATGAGTCTACTTCAGTTCTGGGGGCCTGCATTTCAAATCATGGAGATGGTTTTGTCCATTGTGGACTCACAGTCCTTGCCATTCCTGTTGGGCCAGGTGTCTTCTCTATCCCCTCAACTGGAGCTTTCTCCAGCTTTAACACTGGGACAGAGGGCACAAAAGCCTCAAGAATGATCCACCATGATGATTGATTTCCTGTTCAGATACTTCCCCAGAGCATCCCACCAAGGACATTCCTTTGATAAAATAGTGCAACAGGAAGCACTTGGACTCCCCTGAAGAGTCTTTCACAGAGGATACCCATTTTGTTGAAGGGGAAGTTTTCTTTGGGGACATCCTAAAAATCCTGAAGCAGAGGGGTTGCTGGACTTCCCTCCAGCCTTCCTTGGAGGAATCGGTATACCTGGAGGGTTTGCATGCCTAGCTCTCTACCTCTTGGATCTCTCCACTTACTGATGAACTTATTAAACTGATTATTCAGTGGGTCTGGAAAATTCCTGACTCCATTGAGCTGATCCCCAAGAGACCTGACTGGATTTTGTCAGCTGTAAGGATGAGCAACAGTGGGCTAAGGGTATTCCTGTAGACGCCATGGTGATAGCAGCAGTCACTAAAAAGAAACTTGCAGAAGAAAGTCCTACTATCCATCATTCTAACAAGGATTCTAGGACTATGGATAGTTTTGGGAAGCACATATATGCTTTATTGACCTTTGATCACAGGTCCTTGATCTACATGGCATACTTCACTAGGTTGCAGAGAGATCTGATTAAAGAACTTTCAGATATTCTCTCAGGAGCAATTGCTGAAGGGGTCCGAGATGAAGTTATCTCTCTGATCACCACCCTGAAATCTATTTCCAATTCATCCATGAGGCTAATTGCTCATGTAGCTGAAGAGATGACAAGAGCAGCAGGTTCAGGGGTAGCCATCGGGAGACATGCCTGGATACCCTTGTGTGACTTTGTGGAGACATTAAAATCTTTGTTCATCAACATTCCATTTGATGGATCATCCCTGTTTGGATCCAAGGTTAAAGACACACTAGCCAGATGTGAGAAAGATGGGAAGACTCTTTCTGCCATGGGGGTATACTTCTCCACTCCTCAATGGCCCTACTCTATGAGAAGAACCAGAGAAGTGGGAGGCTATGGTTCAAAAATATCCAAGGGCCTTTACAGGACTCGCATGGCAAGCACTTCTGATAGGGCAGAGGGGGAAGTAACAATGGAAAACGCCATTCAAGAGGCATAAGTGGCCCACAGAACCAGGGTTCCAGAGATTCTTTCTCTGGTAACTCCTACCAGTGCTCCTGAATGGAGGCCTGATTGCCTTCCTCTGGAGACAGTTGGGGGGCAATTATCCCTGTACTAATCTGCCCGGCTACAAATTACAACAGACAAATGGGTGCAGAGGATCATTTCCAGAGGATACATTATTCCCATTTTAATGAATCCAAAAACACAAAAAGGACTCCCAGATGTTCTACACAGTCACAGGGAGGAGGTAGTCAGAGAAATCCAAAAACTGCTTGACAAAAGTGTGATTCGATCAGTCCCACCAACCAGACAGGATCCAGAATCTACTCAAGATACTTTTTAGTGCCCAAAAAAAACAGGGGACTTGAGACTCATTTTGGATCTCAGCCAGTTGAACAAATCAGTTCAACAAACCAAGTTCAAGATGGTCTCGGTACAGTCAATACTTCCATTCTTGGAAAAGATGACTGGATGTGCTCAATAGATCTTCAGGATGCATCTTACCACATAAAAATGGACAAATTCTCCAGAAGATTCTTTTGCTTCCGGCTGGGAGCCAGTCACTATCAGTTCAGAGCACTGCCCTTTAGTATCGCCACAGTCCCCAGGGTGTTCACCAAATGCATGGCAGGGGTAGCAGCACATCTCAGACTGCTAGGGTTTTAAGTCTTTCCATATCTTGATGACTGGCTCCTTACCACTACCACCAGGCATCAACTCATAAGGACAAGAGATTACACACTTCATCTTTGTACCACCTTAGACATCACAATAAATTATGAAAAATCCTATCTGGAACCCACACACCTGTTGGAATTTATTGGAGCTCTATTAAACACAGTCACGGGAATTGCATCACTCTCATTAGAAAGGTTGCAAAAGATCAGATCACAAGTAAACCACATCATTCAGTACAGAATTGTTCCAGCAAGACTCATCCTACAGACTCTAGGGTCAATGGCAGCCTCTATTACCTTAGTTCCCATGGCCAGATATCACATGTGAATTCTTCAATGACTTCTGGCCTCCCAATGGTCATTTCTTAATCAACCGATGTCTCATCAGATCTTGGTCACCAATCATTGCAAACAAGACCTGTTTTGGTGACTCTATTCCAGTGAAATCCTGTTGGGCTGTCCATTTCCTCTTCCTCAGCCCCAAGCCATAATGACCATGGATGCTTCCCAGATAGGGTGGGGTGAGCATTATCTGGGAAGGGCAGTCCAAGGCACTTGGTCCCAAATGGACTCCATTTTGCACATCAATTTTCTAGAGATGAGGGTGGTGCTCTTAGCATTGCAAGCATTTCAAGATGCCCTCCTCCTGGGAACAATGACAATATAGACAGACAACATGTCGGTAGTCTGGTACATCAACAACCAAGGGGAGAACCAAGTCTTATCCATTTTGTTGAGAAGCACTCAGAGTTTAGCAGTGGGTAATTTCTTCTAACCACTTTCTAATGGCAACGCACATTCCAGGGAGCTCCGACATGATAGCGGACAAGTTGAGCAGAACTATTATAATGCCTCACTAGTGGTCTCTCAATCCAGACATGGCAGAAAAGATTTCCCGCCAATGGGGCCAACCTTGCCGTGACCTGTTTGCATCCCCTCTGAACAACAAGTGCAACAGTTACTCTGCCCTAATCCCCCCTCCAGGGGAGTCACACAGAGACACTCTTCTCCACGATTGGCCCTCCGGTCTTCTGTATGCCTTTCCCCCCACTCCTATGATAATGTCAGTTTCTAAAGAAAGCTAAGATGTCAAAGAACACAATAATCCTCATTGCTCCATTCTGGCATCCACAAGTCTGGTTTCAATTCTTTTGGCCTCACCTTCTTCAGAAACCTTGTATTCTGGACCCAGCACCAGACCTATTATCTCATCCAGAGGGAGTGGTTCATCCGAATGTCCAGCTCTCGAGCTCACTGCTTGGCTTCTCCAATTCCCATGATTCCATGGAATTCCTCCCTTACTTCCCTGGTCGACCAAATTATTTTGGCCCACCATAAACATTCAACCAGGAGACTGTACTATAACAAATGGATAACATTTGCTAAATGGTCACTTGATGGTAATATTGACCCATATGTGGCACCTATAGATAAAGTTTTAGATTTTCAAGCCTTTCTTTATCAGTCTGGCTCTTCAGCATCTACCATTCGGGTACATCTCACTGTGATATCTAATTTCTATGTGGGTTTTGATGGTTCTTTGCTTATGTCTCAAAGGTTCTGTAAGGCCTTTTGAAAGGGAACATAATATTAAGGCCTCCTTTTAATGAACCCATTGCTCTATGGGATTCACCCTTGGTTATACAATCTCTTATTTAACCCTCTTTTTAATCTTTGGCAACTTGTGATTTAAAGTTCTTGGCCTGGAAAACTTTGTTTTTGATAGCTATCACTTCAGTTAGAAGAATATCAGAAATTCAAGCCTTGTCATGCAAACCACCCTATTTAATATTTTATAAGGACAGGGTCTCACACATGATGAATCCATTGTTTCAGAGCCAAAAATTAACCAAACCTTGTATCTACCAGTCTTTTTCACCAATTTCTCCAATAAGGGAGAGTACTGTCTACACTTATGAGATGTTCCAGGCAATTATGTTTTTACCTTCATAGGATGAAGGACGTCAGAAAACCCGACCAACTGTTTGTTGAATTTTCCTCACTTTCTTTGGCTAATCCAGTGTATAAGGTTACCGTGGCTAAATGACTTAGGGACTGTGTCACTTTTATTTGTCATTCAAAGGGACTTTACCCTCCACATCCTGTGAAAGCTCATTCAACTAGAGCTGTAGCAGCTTCTGCAGTTTTTCATGCTAGACCTTTTTTGGTTGACATTTGTGCAGTAGCTACTTGGGCATCTCCTCATACCTTTATTACACATTACAAACTGGACCAGGTCTCTAGGGGACATGCATCATTCAGTTTGATGATGCTCAGGAATATTCTGTTGTAAGACCTCCCAAGATTGAGGTAGTTAGGGACTCTGTCTCACAGTCAAGGATTAGGGTCTATATTACTAGAATGAACGCTTAAATGTTCGAATCTGTAAAGGTCGACCTTTACAGATCAAACACTTAAACATTCAAAATAGTAAAAAAGTATATATAAAAAAGCATGTAGAAAGGGTTTAGGCAGGGGGGCAAACCCCCATGCACCACCCACACCGCCCACTAATTAAATATACCAAATCTGACATTGCACTTCAGTGAACTACAGTGCAGAAATGGGAAATTTCCCATTCCCTACACTGTGGAGGGATCTTGGAATTGGTATATTAAAGTAGGGAGGGTGTGGAGGGTGCAGGGGGGCTTGCCCCCCTTCTTAAACCCATTTTTTTTCTATTGTGTATGTTTTTTTTTAATTTTTGTAAAATTTCGATTGCTTAACTGTTCAATCTCTAAAGGTTGACCTTTAGAGATTCGAACATTTAAGCAGTCAAGCATCTAATATAGACCCAAGGATTATGTGAAGATTGACAACATCAGATAAAGAAGTTATGTCTTACCATAACGTTTTATCTGTGTTGTCAATCATCACTAATCCTCGACATTCTCCCCTCCCTCCCCCTGCCTAAGACTCTTAGTGGACCGAATATTCCCAAAAACTGGCTTCATAATAGGGACACAGATCTGGTTTCTTATTTGTTACTTCTTTTCTGTATGTCACTATTATAGGCAAACTTGATTTGAGCTAATTTAGGGAGGAGCATTGTGACTAAATTTTAATCCTTGGCAGTGTGCTCACTAATAAAGAGTCGTTTACAGATTATACTATTACAACAGGATATAGTAAGTACATATACTTTAGCTCTGCTGAGTATAGGGCTCTTGTGAGTGTTGTAGCTGGGAGTTGCAGTCTTTCAAGCTGTAGAGGGAGTTCCTTTTGTGACTCAGTCTGCCTGGGGTGAATATGGCGTGACAATATCGTGCACACTGCCAGGGAAAGCTACTGGTCCTGACTCATACGGGGGGTGGGGGTGGGGTGGGCGGTGAATACATGTTTATCTGAAATTGTTGGCAAACATTGGTCTATAGACTTGATAAGTATTCCCCCAAGTTAATATGAAAGGGACAAAAATGGCTTTGTGAAAGGGGAGGATATCTCAGATAACTGGTTGCTGATAGCACAATTTTTCCCTCATTATGGGAGTAAATGCAAGTTCTCTGGTTTCATTTTCTTTGATGTAAAGAAGACTTTGGATTCTGTATATTGAAATTTTCTTTTCAATTTACTAGAAAGGGGCCAGTTTGATAAAGGTACAATACGCTAATCTGACCTTCAGTGTGATGATCAATGGAGGGTTATCAAAGGTGAGGGGAACTGAAAGGGGCACCAGGCAAGGTTGCTTCCTATCACTGGGCCTATTCCTCCTGGTAATGAAAGAATTATTATTTCAAATAAGAGATATTTACATGTACATAGATCAAAAGAAGGTACTAACAGCCATTTCCAGATATTTGTAGACAACTGTGTTTTAATGAGATCAGATTTACCTACAACCATGTTGGGGATTTTCAGTATTTTTAAGAGGCTTGGAAATTTTTCTTGGTTAAAATGTGATCTGACTAAAACAGTAAGAGTGAATTATAAAGAAGGTGACTTCTCTCTGGGTACTGGGGAAAGATCCCCCCATAGGGCATAAATGATATATTTTGGCTTGTTGGCATATAAAACAATTAACCTAACCATGGAAGGTAACCTTAGTCAATTATTGAGAAAAAGTGAAAGAGGTGAATTCTAAATTGGATGCTTTTTTGATGTTACTGAAGAAAAATCAAGCAGTTCAAGAAATGATTATGCCACATATCATGTGTCTTATGAGAAATTTATCTGTATCAACTCAGAATCCAATTATACAAAAAATGTAGGAAGTCATTAATGAGAGCATGCTAGGCGGACAGGTCTAGGGGATTCCAGTGAAATGGCTTTATACACCAAAAGTGTATGGGGGGGGGGCATGGAAGATTCATATATTAGAAAATATGATATTGCATTTAGATTGAGCCAGCTTGTAAGAATGAAATCTCAGGGTGATCAAACACAGTAGGAGCAAAGTGGGGAGCAGGAGCATACCTTAACAAACCTACCACAAACATGGATGTATGAAATGTACAGAAATCAAACACCGTAGGAGCAAAGTGGGCAACAAGAGGGTACCTTACCAAACCTACCACAAGAATGGATATGTACAGAAAGTATAAAGAGATGGTGGGGCAGGATTGGGGGACAGAGCTGGATAATAGCATTTGGACACATCCACAGACACAAGAGTCAAGTAAGGCACAGTGGCTTGAGTAGGTCATCAGGAAATGGGTGCAGCTAGAAAGAGGTTTGGAAGATGCCTCTGTTGTGGAGATGTATGGGAAAGGAGAGAATAATATTTTATTTACATGCAATTGAATCAAATATGGTAGAAGCATATTCAACAGGAAGGGGGAAGATCTGAATTTCTTCCACGGGAAACGTCTAAGCACATATGAAATGTAGGGTTGGCAGTATACTATATATAGGGGCCTAGGGGCCTAAGGGAACTACAAGCATGTGCATGGAGAAGAACAATAGGCAAATGGAAACACCATGAGGGGAGACATTTTTTTCGAGAATGAATAGGAAGGAATTATGAATGCCCCAAATAGGTTAAGCAGGTAACCAAGGTAGAGAAATCAGAACAATTCATTTGATTTTAAGATGGTATCTTACTCCTAAAAGACAAAAAGCTATTGGGATGTGAGGCAATAGCCAATGCTCGAGATGTGGGAAACCAGAAGCTTAGAATCGGCATATGTTCTTCTGTTTGCAAAGGTAAACAGAGGTGTTAGATTTACCTCATTCAGTTGCCAAGAGAGACATTTAATACGGAACAACAGCTAGACTGGTCATTTTGGCTCTTTGGAATCATGCCAGGAGATGGACTGATGAGGTCAAAATATTTAAAGTATGCTGGACACAAGCTAGCATTATCAAAATATGGTGTGCCAAACATTGGAAATCAAAACATAAGTCTTCATTAATTCAACTAAATTACTTGATTTGGAAAGATATGGGGCATATAGGCTACTCCTTTAAAAGCAAAGGGCAGCAAATGCTATTACCAGAACAATCGAAGTCTATTTATGAGAAAAATGCATCCTCTAGGGTACAGGGATTAGTAATGCAGATTAATTATTTATGATTGCTGATTTTCATTCTGCAATGTCTACTCTTACTGAGCAATCATCATGTATGTGCTTTCTTTTCTTTTTTTTTTTTTTTTTTACTGTTTACATAGATTCTCAGTTAGAGCGTCTTCTGTGTGGCGACATGTGTGAACGGGCGTTCCTTTGTTGAAGGTTGTGCGTTAGGCCCAGCAAGCCAGCATGTAAAACTCTACTGCTAATCATTAGCGGACCGGAGTTCCGCTGTGGCGACCCCTAACCGGGAAAAGCCAAAAGACGCAAACAAACTGTTTACATAGTTGATTAAGTAATTAGACAGATTTTGAGTTCAGTGACAATCTTACTGTCCGTTGCATTCTGTTGTTTTTGGGATGTTTGTTTAAAATGTTCAGTAAATGCAGTTGAAAACTAAGGCACTTTAAATTGGTCTTATTACAGAACAGTGCATATTGCAGTTTTTTTTAATAACTATCAGTAATACTGGACATGTGACTTGTTTTCCTAGGACTAGGTCAAACAAGATGGTGTTAGAAAAGGCTAACGACTGTGGAAGCTGGAATACGTTCCTCCGTCATTCGTAAGTTTACATTTCAGACACTAACTCTCCTGCTTGCTTTGCTTTGGCACTGTTGTTTGCTGGTCACATGTTCTTTGGTATGAATTTGTAGCACATACCCATTTAGCTTTTCTGTCACATTTTTATAACTTCATTTTAACTCTATATATTTATTATTTGTTGTTATTTCTTTCGGCTTATCCCGGTTAGGGGTCTCCACAGCGGAACTCCGGTCCGCTAATGTTTGGTAGTGGATTTTTACGTGCCGAGTTACCAGCCCTGACGCACAACCTTCAAGGAAGGCACACCCATTCATGCATGTCTCCACACAGAAGACGCTCTAGCTGAGAATCGAACGCGACAAGGTCTTGCTGTAAGGCGACAACGCTACCACAGCACCACTACCGCGGGTTATTATTTGTGATGGGTGTAATTTATAAATCTAACAAAGAAATTCTCACTGGTCATTTAAAGAAGGTATTTTTGTCAGGATTTTTATCATCTGACATTTATTGGCCCACTTTTTTTCTTTTGTTAGCCATCATTCAAGGGGGAGTCACAATCTTCTACAATTGAATATTAATGTTATGTATACAAGGTGGTCCCTTTATTTGTTTGACAAATCCTGCATGAGCCAGTCAACCCACTTCAGTAACATGACTGGCAGCCACAGGCAACACTCTGTTAGCATCTTTAAGACTTTCATTTGTTCTAAAACTCCTCACCTGCTCCCATGATGCTCATCAGCTCTCCTTTCCTCTTTAGATCTTACTTGCCACTTCATGCTCCAATATCTCCGCAGATGCTTCCAAGCCAGCCCTGTGAGTTTGTTTGTTGCATGCATTTCCTTATAGCTTAAATATTTGTGCCAAGTTTCTTAAGAGTCATTTACTAGTCATAGTTTGTTAGTTTTGGGAAAGATACAGATCTTTTAGAGATTATTGGCCATTTTAGTCACACTTCTTTTCCCTTACTCCAGTTGCTATTTTGCTGATCTAGAAAAGTTTTTTGTGTTAATCAGGATAAATATTGCTCTGTTAAATTGTTGAAGTTTCCAGGTGTCACACTATTTTGATGCAATCTAGTTCTGAATATTTAGAAGCTGGACTGGATTTTTTTCACAAATTTTTATCTTTTAGTATAAAATAAAAAGAGACAGAGGTAGGTCTATCCATTTTATAAATGTGCCAAGTGTGGTCAAAAAGTTTTCCTGCAGGACACAAGTACGCTTTCTGTATTATGTCTGGTGGTAGTGTATCTTGACTAGTGATGTAGATCGAAACTTTGTCTCCAGAATGTTAGAAGAAAATAAAAAACATATTGATACTCATGGGTCTTCATCCTGCTGACTCAGCTGCCTACGTGCAGAAAAAGAAGATGAAAAGCAGGAGAAATGGAGGATATAGGACCCTTCTCTTAAAGTCTCACCTGCCAAGGTTCCTAGGCTGGGCACGCCCACCTCACCATCTTTGGCTACTCCTGGTGTATCTCATTTAGAGGTTTCTTTACATCTCAGTGTTTCTAGACACAGAGCTACCAGTTTTCCTTCAGAGCCCAAAACTCTTCGTGTATGCTCTCATCTTGGATGAATGAGATGTTAAACCAAGACTTTAACAAAATGACTGACACTACCGTAGAGCAGCAAAGAATTTAATAACAAAAGCAGATAAAAAGTAGCAAAGCTTTCAGGTATCCAGGACCCTTCTTCAGTGCTTAATAACCAAACATAAAAATAGTTGCAGTTTTTATACAAGTCAGTTAATCATACAGTCAATAAGAAAAGGCAAACAATTATGCAGTAAAACACTGATTAACGTTTAAGACAACATGCAACATTTTTACAAGATTTTTACAAACAACAGTTTTAGTCTAAGGAATCATCTGTTTAAGTTTTAAAACTGGTTTAACCGAGACTATCTGGTTGACACCTGGTGGGTGTTCAGCCTGTAATCTTAAAATCCACTGATATTCTTTATTTTATAGTTTGGTGTTTGAATCTCCTCTTCTAACGGATCTCATCACAACCTCCATAACCCTAAACTTAAAGCTGTGAGTGACATTTTCAGACACATGTTTTGCTAAACAGTTGGACAATATATTCCTTCTAATTTCAGAATTATGTTCTATAATCCTGTCCTTTAAACGTCTAGTTGACTTGCCCACATAAAAAATACGTACATTTTGTGCAGGTGGCCAGATATATAATGTTACTGGTGTTGCAAGTAGCAGAACATTTAAAGGTAAAATAAACTTTACTGTTAGGGTGTATAAAGGTGTTATTTTTCTCAATTAGGGCACAACAACAACAGTTGTGGCAAGCAAAAGTTCCTTGTTTAGCCCATTTATCTTGTGATTTTACTGTCCGCATGTCCTTATAGCATAATCTGTTCTTAAGATTCACACATTTTCTATATGTGAACAAAGGTCAATAGCTAATGATATTAAGCTCAGGTAGGCATTGTTGCCTCACAGCAAGAGGTTCTCTTGTTCGATTCAAGGCTGGAGTGCCTTCTGTGTGGAGTCTGCATGTCCTCCCTGCGGTCGAGTGGCCTCCGAAAGACATGCGTGAATGGGCGTGCCTTCGCTGAAGGTTGGGCGTCGGGCTGGCAACTCGGCACCATAAAAAAAAATCTACTGCCAATCATTAGCAGACCGGAGTTCCACTGTGGCGACCCCTAAATGGGAAAAGCCAAAAAGACAAACAACAACAAGGCTCTTAAGGATGCCCCAGTTATTAGTAACAATTTTTCTAATGCCTTCACTGCATCTTCTATAAGTAAAGGACAGGATTATAGAATATAATATAGAACATAATTCTGAAATTAGAAGGAATATATTGTCCAACTGATGAGATCCATTAGAAGAGGAGATTCAAACATCAAACTAGAAAATAAGGACTATCAGTGGATTTTAAGATTACAAGCTGAACACCCACCACGTGTCAACCAGATGGTCTCGGTTAAATCAGTTTTAAAACTTAAACAGATGATTCCTTAGACTAAAACTGTTGTTTGCAAAAATCTTGTAAAAATCTTGCATGTTGTCTTAAACGTTAATCAGTGTTTTACTGCATAATTATTTGCCTTTTCTTATTGGCTGTGTGATTAATTGACTTGTATATGAACCACAACTATTTTTATGTTTGGTTATTAAGCACTGAAGAAGGGCACTGGATACCTGTAAGCTTTGCTGCTTTTTATCTGTTCTTATTAAATTTGTTGCTGCTCTACGGTGGTGTCAATTGCTTTGTTGAAGTTTGCTGATTTTTCTACTGCTGCACCTTAATTCTGGGAAGGTTTTCACTGTGGTTTGCTGTATGTTAAACCAAGACCCCATCTGCTTGAGATGGTCGTAGCTCAGGTGGATATAAAATATCCCATGGCACCTATCAAAAGGAATAGAGGAAGTTCCCTGATTCCCTGGTCAAATTTCCCCTAGTAGTACAAATGCAACCTCAGGTTTCCCTTATAAAAAGGCCACTAACCTACTATGGTCAACAAATGCTAAATAAAGAAATTAAAATAAAACTAAATAAAAATGTTCAGACTAAACTGAGTATTCTCTCTCTCTCAACCTTCTCTGTCTTAAGGGTGACAGGACAAGGTCCTTTTCTACCTACTTCTGCATCCCTTCAGTGGGCACAGTTTCAGTATCGGGTATCGAGGAGCTGCTCCTTGAACCACTGGATCCCAAGTTGGTATCTACATGAGCAACAGTGATTGTGATGATAGCCGTTTCTGCGTCAATGATTATGGCATATATTCTGTAGATGCTGACAGTCACTAGGCCGAAGAGTGCTTGTGATGATAGCTGCTTTTGCATCAATGACTATGTCATATATTTTTTAGATGCTGACAGTCACTAGGCTGAAGATACAAGACGCTAACCCATTGGCATCAATGCTGTTTCTGAATCCCTCAAAACCGTTGTCAGTGTCAGCATTATTTTCAGTCAAGATTTTGGCACCAAAGCTTTTTTGACATTGATGCCGATCTCAGCACCAGGGGTTTGCTGCCTTCCCTTGGCACCAAACTCTTTAGTGTTGGGGCCCTTGAATTTTTTTTAATACTTGGTGCAAGGAGAATTGTAAAAAGGAGAATTGTAAAAAGGAGAAGAATCTAAGTATGGCATATTTAGACTACAAAAAGTCGTGAACAGCATCCGACATTCATGGATAAAGGGGTGCTTATAGACATATGACATACACCCTGCATTAATCAGTTGCAAAAAGGCTAAATTACTATGTGTGTCCCTAAGTCCCTGACTACTGGGTCAAGTCTAAGGGGTGTGATGTCAGTGTGATAGTTACCAGGGATGGATAACTCCTCAAAGGATTTAGTCAGCCAGACACCAGTGACATTGCCTTAATCTATTCAGCTGCCTACTTAACAGATTATGTCATGGTTACTATGTGGCACCCAGACAACAATAAAGTGTAAAGACTTTGCATCTTCTCTTTGTGGTGATATAAAACTGTATAGTTCATCAGACAAGTTGCTGAAAGCACAACTAGAAGTGGTCAGAACGTTCTCAGATGATATAAGAATGTCATCTGCTCTTGATTAATGTGCAAAAGCAAATTTTAAAGCAGGAAAACTGCGGCACAAAGAAAACATGACTCTGGGACAGGAATGCGATATAAAGGCACCTGAGCAGGAGGGGTGTATAAATATGTGGGACATTATGAGGGATTTACAATAAAACATGAACAAATGCAAACAAAACTCTCTATAGAACATTTCAGAAGACAAAAATGAATATTGAAAACAGCTCTGAACTATAGGGACAAAAGTCCAAGCTATAAACCATTTTGCTCTTCCTTTTCTAACTTACAGTTTGGGGGTGATTGACTGACTCCAAAAGGAATTAAATCAGCTCGACAAGAAAACAAGAAAAATGCTTCAAGCTTATCAACTGATATATAAAAATCAGTGAATACCAAGATTATATGCAAAACTAATTATATGCATAGATCTGAAATCATAGGACTGACCTCATCAGAACCAAACATAGTGAAAGTTCTGAAACATGAAGAGAGCAAATCTAAGATGGCTTCCCTGCTTAGTTTAGCAGAAGCAGGAATGGAAATCAAACCAGAAGTAGTCAAAAAATCAAGTAATATCTGAATGTGCCAAAAAACAATAGAAAGAATATAAGGAAAAGGATCAGATGAGAAGGCAAGAAATGTGTAAAAAACATAAATCTAGTTGCAAGCATAGAAAACTCCTGGAACATCCTCATGTCAATAAAATCTAACAGAGGAATGGTTAAGGAGAGGTAAATTTAAACCAAAAGATGAAAGTTTAATATAAGCAGCCCCGGATTGTGGACTATGTACACATTGGTTTACAAAGTCCATTGAACATTTGGGAGAAACAGACAAATGCAGGTTCTGTAAAACAGAACTGGGAAAAGTAGCACATCTTGCTATTGGGTGGGCTACACTAACAGCAGAGGGCCTGTATACTGAGAGGTATAATAATGTGGCAAGACTGTTGCATTGGGGATTGTGCAAACATTACAATATTGTAGCAGTTGGGAAGCGTTGGAAATATGAACCACAAAGCATTATAGAGTGATGACATTTATATCACATGGGATCACCCATCCCAACAGTTCAAAAAGTAGATGCGGGAAAACCAGATAAAACAGTCCATGAAAAGAAGACAGAGCTAGCATTGATCACTGAAATTTCTATACCCAGTGATTATAGTCTCTTATATACAGAGAGTCACAAAGTAATAAAATGCCAGGATTTGTGGGCAAAAATGAGGGCGCTGTGTAAGAAGAATACCCAGATAGTTCCAATAGTAGTTGGAGCAATGGGTCTCATAAAAAAGAATTTACAGTCTTATTTAGATATGCTACCAATACATGTAACAACATATGAAAAGCAGAAAGAGTCAGTATGGGCACATTATCGGTGCTGTGAAGAGCATTTGTGGCTATCATCAAATATTGAAACAATACTAATTTTACGAACTTAATCATAACTTTGACTTAGGAATGGGATTGATTCCTGTCATGGTATTGGAGAGATTATCCTGAAGGATTTTATAAAACACCTTTATTAAATCTCCACATTTTAAACAATGACAATTACATATATATATATCAATACAAAAAAGTAATATTTGTCAATATTTTCATGCATTATTCATGTATGCCCTTTTAGCAGTTGTGATTCACTCTAACACTGCATAAATTACTCAGTTCCTGCTTTCCCTTAACATCATTTCCCCGACTGTATTTCTGTTCAGTGTATTCCTTCCCTTTTGAAGATTCCACTTCCAGTTCTTTTACCTTCTTTACAATATTTAGTACTTCTGTTACAGTTGGTTTAGAGTTATATGTTTTTAATCAGAGTAGAAAAGTGTCCTTGAATCCCTTTTGGGATGAAATTGGAAACAGATAAGTAAAGGCTAACTATTTCCTGTGTGTATATTACACAACTTCTTATAATATCCATTAATGTTTCATCTGTCAGTATTCATACAATCTGTCCAAGAAATGGATTATCAAGCCTATTCATCTGAAAATGAAAGAAGGAAAAGTCATGTTGCTAAATGGTTTGTAACTTAACCTGAGGTCTAGCGACTTCCGAGTTAGCTGTATTAGGTTATGAGGAGGGGTGCAGATGCCCCCAATATTGTTTTAGCAAGTCATTTATTCAGTCTCTTAGTCATGACCAAACAGGCTTTAATAAATCCATCTTCAACAGACAGAGGCTTTGAATTTGTTGACATTGGCATAATGGTTAAAGTGTTTATCTTATGAACACAAGGTGCAGGGTTTGATTCTGACATGGGGTAATTGCCTAGGCTTATAATAGCCCACATGGGCAGTTAGCCTAGTACTAATCTATGAACCTATAACATACAGACTGCCACAGTCTTCTATTATCAGATTGACCATTTACACCAGTTTTTCATAGAATGTGATCTGAGTTGTTTAAAATGCCTATGGTAGTCTTTTGTAATTATAATGTATTTATTTGTTACTTTTCATGTAATCTTCATTGTCTTGCTGATTTCCCATTGTTTATTTTAAGTTAGTAGTTGTGCTTGTCTGAGACAGCTACTGTCTTTAAACAATCTTGTACCATGTGTTATCTATTTTGGGGTACAACATACCAAACTGATTTGGGGGATCAAATGTATAATAAGAAACATAAGACTGAATGCATGAAAGACTTATTTTATTATAACAAGTAGTTAAGGCCATGACTGAACATTGTCTAGCAGGTATGGAGGTAGATATTGGGCCAGATTCGTGAACCCCTACATATCACACTGCTATCATGTGTAGCAATTGTGTACACTTATTGTAGCCTTTTTCCCCAAACTCTAAAACCAATTGAAATACAGGTACTATTACACTTAAAAAAAAAAAAAAAAAAAAAAAAAAAATGGACGACGCAGTGGTGGTGTTGTCACCTCCCAACAAGAAGTTTTCTAGTTCAATTCTCAGCTGGTTGCTGCCTGTGTGGAGTCTGCATGTCCTCCCTGCATTTGTGTGGGTTTTCTCTGGGCACTCCGGTTTCCTCATACGTTAGAAAGACATGTGTCTGGAGGGTTTCTCCCCAGGCTTCCACTGAAACTTGTCTTTGTTCCAAGTTGGACTTTCCTGGTTAACAAATGTTAAATAAATTTAAAAAAAACAATCTTAAGGACTGTTGCTTCATTGTGTGTACAACAGGCTCATATCTATTGGTTTATTTCAAACACATAAAAACAGAGAACACTCCAAAGTAGCAGCACCAAAATCACCAATAACCCAGGTTTCGTCCCAAGGAAATGACTTCATCAGATTGGTGATGCAGTACCACTAATTTATATTAAAATGAATTAAACAATTACACTTAATTACCAATTAATTAGTTTCAAGACAAACTTTAAGTGCACCAACTAGTATCTGAACTTGCTTGTTCAATTTACCTATACAAAGTTAATGTGTACTACATAACTTAAATATAATATATAAAATTAATATACATAAGTGTGAAATATTACATCCTCCACTTGTGTATTTAATTACTTACTCTAAGAATGTATGTATTTATTATGTATGTATAAATATGATTTAAAATCAATAAAAATGAACATCAAATGTCTCAATAAACATATACACATCTTAAATATAGTCCTATTCACTCAATGCTATTATTTAAAGGTTAAAAAGTTATATATTTTGAATATTTTTTATTTTAAGCCAAGGCTTGATTGAAATAAATTCATTCAAGCCTGGATTGTTGCAAGCATCAAGTCTGAGTTGCCAGATAAACTCACTCATGTCTAAATGGAACTGGGTAATTCTACCTTGTGGGTCAAAGATCACCTGTTGTATGACACAAAACTTAAAATTGTAACTACCATTGGTCATAATGTGTCTGGCTAGGGCATTTGTTGGTTTTTTCTGTTGTATATCTAGAATATGTTCTTTTATTCTATCCCTAAACCTTCTACAGGTTTTTCCAACATAAAATGCCCTGCATTGTTGACACTTGGCCAAATAAACCAAATTTTTTGTAAAACAATCAAAATGACCATTGATTACAATATCACAGTCATTTACAGAAATTTTGTGTCCCGATGTCCAAATGTATTTACATGTGGTACATCTACCACACTTATAATTGCCTTTGGGTTTATTACTAATAATCTTACCATCAGCCATACTCTTTTCAAAAATATCTTTCAGTGACAAATCCTTCCTAAATACAAATTTTGGCTTGTGTATAAAAAGCCTTTGTTCCTCCTTATTTTTTTGAAAAATTTCCCAATATTTCGTAACAATGTTGACTATAAACTCAGTTTCCCTATTATACTTTAAAATGTATAAAATGGTGTCATTACCAAATGTGTTTTGTTCTCTATTATGTGTGGAATACCCAAACTGATCTGCTTCCGATAATATAATTGGAACCATGATCCTGTTGTTCCTTTTGAAAACAATTTCTTTTTTCAGGTCTTCACACAATCTATTTGGATACCCTCTATTTAGAAACATTCCTATTACAAAATCTAGTTCGTTCTCAAAGTCCACATTATCACTAACCATACGCGCTACTCGAACCATCTGGCCTTTCACTATGGCTTTCTTTTGATGTTTGGGATGCCAACTGTCGTAATGTAAATACGAGTTTGAGAAGGTAGATTTCCTATATATAGTTGATTTTACTCTATTTTCTTTTTTGTCGTAAATTAAACTTACGTCCAAATAATCTACCTTCTCAGTATTACTTAGATGTGTGAACTTCAAAAACCACACAGTATTGTTAATGTAATGAAGAAAATTGTCCAATAATGGTTTATTTCCTGTCCAAATGATAAAAATATCATCCAGGAATCGCAAATACATATTAATATATGGACTATATTCACTTTTGTGTACATATTCTCTTTCCCAATAGGCCATAATGTAATTGGCATAGATGGGGGCACAAGCTGCCCCCATAGCTACGCCATGAGATTGTTTGAAATAATGGCCGTCAAAATATAGGAAATTGTTTTTTAATACTAGTTCCATTAATCTAACATATGTGTTAACTTTATCCTGTTCATAGGCTCCAGTGACATAAAGCTGTTCCTCCAGCCATTCTAGGCCCACATCGTGTGGAATCACACTAAATAGATTACAAACATCTATAGTTACGAAATAAAACTCTTTTGGTGTATCCCAGTGTTTAATAGTTTCCAGAAAGTGCCACGAATCTTTAACTATATGTGGTGTAACTTCAAGACCCTTCTTTAATTTTTGGTCCAAGAACTGGCTAATAAAACTCACTTTACTACGTTTCCCATCAACTATTGGTCTGAATTTAACATTACTGAGTCCTTTGTGAATTTTAGGTATTCCAAAGATAGAACTTACAACAGGATATTGATTAAGCATGAACTCATACTCACTTTCAATAATCTCTCCTTGGAATACCATATCATCCAAAACCATATCTATCCTTTGGTTAGCTATATTAATTTCATTTATGCTGACTTCACTATAATTCTCTTCTAGTAACATGGACATCATAATACTATTATAATCTTGTTTGTTACTCACCACAACCCCGTTTCCCTTGTCTGGTTTCATTATACGTATACAGTCCTTGTTGCTAATAAACTTCAATATATTGTACTCATCTTTTGTAAGGTTGAATTTACTTTCATACTCCCTATGCCTGTAATACTCCCTATATTCGTGCTCGCAGATGTGTTCAAAAGTTGCCACAACTTGGTTCATAACAGGATTAAATAAGCTGGATATTTTTAAAATTCTATCATCCTTTCCATGACTACTGTTGATTAAGTCCATCCCAGCATTCAACTTAAGGTTCATCTTACGGGTAAAGAGTTTTAAATCTATTAGTGAATCAACAATATTCCCCCTTCTACTTGGCACAAAGTTAAATCCTTTTGATAAAAAATCAGCATGTTTAATACTAAGTTCGGTGTTTGAATAATTATACACCTTAAAATCTTTCTTTGTATTTGTTATTATCTTAGGCTTGCTTAATATGCCTTCATTGAAAACTGTGATGGTTGAAATTGTGTCTTCATGTAATAACTGCTCATAAAAATTCACAATACTCTCTACATCTGAATATTGACCTATGTCTACCTCAGACATATTCTTTGTTGGACTCAAAAATTGGTCCACTATTGTTAATTCTGTGTTAATAAATTCTTGATTATCAAATTCAGGTACCAATTCTTCATCTATATGGATATCAGACCCTATACTGTCACTATTTGCATACTTTTCATGCAACTCAGGATCATTAGGTAGCAAATGTGTGCTTAAATTCAATAAAACATATTCACAAGTATTGTTACTATCATTTATAACATTCATTATTTCCGTGCTGTCTCGTGTATCATTGCACACGTGGTTATAAGGACCGTTAACTTCATTGTAACATTCCAAACAGTTGCCCCCACCTTCCCCATTGACAAACATGATATCACCTAAAATTACAGATTTGTATGCTGCAACATTGTCAAATGCATCATTATGTGTGTCCAACGTAGTAATCGTTCCATTGCGATTAACGTTATATTTTGTCTTTTTAAGTGATTCAAAATCATTGCAAAACAGTACATTGCCGTAATCGCCAGAAGTTTTAAATAATACGTCTACTTTGGTTGTCGTGGAAACTGTTTCAGTTACAAAAGCGGTTTCACATTCATTGGCAACAGCTATCTCATAAGGCGTACTTACTGTCTGTTGGCAGTTTTTGTCCATCCCTTTGGTTGGCCACTCGCGGACTTGTTTTTTACTCGCGAAACCTGGGTTATTGGTGATTTTGGTACTGCTACTTTGGAGTGTTCTCTGTTTTTATGCATTTGGAATAAACCTGTAATTACACCTTGGGCAGTTTGGATATCATTCATTCAGTTTACTTTTGAAGTTAGTACTATCCAGTACGGTTTTAGGCTCATATCTATGCTGCTGCTGGCCGACCTCAGCAAAGGAGAAGAAGAGTGTTCAGATCTCATTTAACATATCATGAACTGCACAATATCAAAATATTAGTGGAATACAGGGTAGACACAGAAACACTGCAAGAACTTTGCAATTTCTGCTAGCCCACCCTAAGACCCATGGGAAATTGAGGAGAACCTATACCAGGTGAAATCAAGGTATGTCTAGCAATATGGATATTAGCGAGTGGTACATTCCAGAGGCCCACAGGGGATATACTAGGAACATCACAGGCCACAACCTTCAGAATATTGTGCCAGTTTCCTAATGCTATGCTAGAATACGTGAAGGAGCACATCTATATTCCACAAACCTCAGAGAAGAGAAAAAAAAAACAATGCAGGAATGGTTTACTGTAGCACACTTCCCATATGTTTTGGGTTCCATAGACTGCACAAACAAAAAAATAAAGGCCCCACTTGGTGAACTGAGAAGGACATACATTAACAGGAAAAGATTGCACTATATCAACTGTCAGGCTTTCTGTAATGCCTGAGGGGTCATCTTCCATGTGTGTGCTGGAAACCCAGGCAGTTATCACAACTCACACATATGGCACATCTCAGAGTTTTGCACAAGGTTTGCTAGGGGTGATGTTCCACTAGAGCATCTACTGGGGGGTGCAGATTATGCACTGGAACTATGGCTCATGATACTTTTTAGAAACTCACATAACCCCACTGAGAAAGGTTACAGTGATGCCCATGCTCAAACTAGAAATGTCACAGGGCATGTGTTTGGCATACTGAAATCAAGATTCCAGTGTCTAAACAGATAAGGTGGTGCCATGCAGTACAACCCTGACATCTGTTCAGAAATTCTGACAGTCTGTGCCATGTTGTACAATATAATGTTGAGAAAATAGGCCCACAACAGGGACAGTGAGTGCCAGGACCAGATATTCCATGACCACAGACAGGGCCAGCAGCTCCATCACATACAGGCAATGAGTCTGAGAGTGAACCGCCAGCTGCAGATGGAGTTGGCAGATGGAGGCATGCACAATATGCCTTTGCTGTGGCTAAGAAATAAAGGATAGCACACATGCTCACCACGTAAGGATACACCTAAGAACCTAAGTTCATAAAAATATTAAAACTGATGCCAGGCAATGCCCATAACCTTTACTTCACAATGTAATGCTTTGTACTGATAACATCAGACAGAGCACTGAAGGACACAAATCATACCTGCAGTAATTTCAAGGTAAATTAAATATGAAACCTGAATATACCAGAATTTGTAATAAGACAAAATTAATTAAAATATCTGCAGGCTGTCACTTGGAAATGTCCTGAAGCAGAACCTGTGTGAGGTGTACATCAAAGGCAATAATAGCTTATATGACTGATATGTGCACTATGCAGATATGGGTTTTACCCACTAACCTGCATCAAGCCTGTCAGCTGACCACTGTAAATAAAGCAGTGAACAGGTTAATGATAAACACCTTTGCACACGTAAAGCAATAGGCAGGACTGAAATATCACTGATTTGAATGCATGACCTACAATAACTGAAATAATCAATCATTCAGAACCGAGCATGACCCAAAACATACATAAATGTCTACTGTAATATATATCTATAACATCAACATTGTGAGCAAGCCCAACTTAGCTATCCACTCTGTGTGTCAGATATATATGCAACACTAAGTCAAAACAAACTTGAGCAAAGGACAGGGGGGAGAGGATGCCAAGGCTGACACCAAAGTAGTGAGTGTGTGCAAGTAAGAAACACAGATATTTATTAAGGTTTAGTAGTTCGCAGGACCAGAAATAGAAATGTATAGCAGTCAACAGCAAGGTTTCCTTATCCTGCATGTGTGTGTGTGTGTGTGTGTGTGTGTGTGTGTGTGTGTGTGTGTGTGTGTATGTGTATGTGTGTGTGTGTGTGTGTGTTTGCGTGCTTGTGTATGTGTGTGTGTGTGTGTGTGTGTGTGTGTGTGTGTGTGTGTGTGTGTGTGTGTGTGTGTGTGTGTGTGTGTGTGTTTGCGTGCTTGTGTATGTGTGTGTCTGCAGGAGCACAATCTATCACTGAACAAGAACTGTATCCTGGCATGTTGGACTGCTTCCTTGGGCCCAGTTGGAAGTGGGGGTTCTACCTGAATGTGAGTGATGTCTGCTGGATGAGCTCTCTTCACAACTATGTCTGGGCCCATGACTGGGTGTGGACACCTCAATCACTGACTAAGCAGTGGAAGTAGTTCCGCTATGGAAATGGGATCTGTCATGGCCATGTTGGTTAACACCAGAGGATGTTGCGCTCTATGGCCACATGGATGCCAACCCTCCCCCTCCTAAAGTTGCACCATAGATACTGCCCTATCCAGTGTGTCAGTCATCCTATCCTAGGAGTCACCCACATGGTTCAGGCAGTCATGCACATCAGAATGCACAATGTTTAGTATTCACACTATCTATTCCAAGGCCCTGGTGGAACATGCCTGGGCCTCCATGACAGCTTTATATGTACGTCTGGTGGCACATCATGACACACCAGCCTCAGAAGGATGGGGGACATTATGCCTCCTCCGAGCATCTCTAGCAACCCTCTTGTGTGGCCCCTTACCCTCGCCATAACTATGGGCAGAATCAACCAACTATGCAACTGGAGTAACCACACTATCCTACTCAACCGTGTCACTCTCAACCTATCCTACGTATATCTGAGGACTCAGTGCAATGGAAATGCATAGGCATGCTGACCATGTCCTAAATATGGGCAGGAGGATGTGCGAACTGCACCCTCAGTGTCAGACTGAACCTCTGTACCCCCAATTGTACCTCTCTATCGCCTCCATCATCATCAGAGGTTAGTGATATTCTGACATCAGGTGGTAGGAATTTCACACTACCACTGTTAGGATCACCTGTGATAACCAGCAATAAACATGAGAAAGAGACCAAATGGGACAAAACATGATCAACATTTTGTTATGCAAAACACATTAAACAATAGCAAATGCTAAAGCAGTGCAACTATTACCCTCAGTCAGACCTGTACTTGTGCACAGAATTTTAATTCTGTTGTTCCATATACAGATACTCTTGAGAACAAATACATTTTGCCAATTCCACACATATTTTTCTTCAGTTTTACCTGACATGGCATGACTTCTGACACCAAGGTATGTCAGAACACTACATGGGCCAACCTTGATGAGATCTACATAAACCATATGACATATAAATTGCTGCAACTAGCATATTAACTTTAAAGCTAGACATCCACATATCTGGCAGGGGATTGTCCATCCTAAATTGTTTAAATGCTCTTTAGGACTGACATATCTCCTTCTGTCAAGTCATTTTTTTCTCCAAAGAATTGTTAAGTTAGGCTTATCTTTCATTTCAGGAATGAGGTATCGAGGTGTGGTTCAGCAGAAAAACAGAATGAAGTTTCACCCATCTGTTGCAAACATTCTTGGGCTGTTAGTGCTTTCTGAACAAATGGAGTGTTTCTTCAGTTCTGTTACCTGTGCTGGAACTATGTGAAAAGTGCTGGATTCCTTCTTCCTCCAGAGAAACATGTTTGCTTATGAATTCTTCCTACCTACTGCTTTAATACAGTGCAGTGAAGTTTTACATCACTAAGACAGACCAGCTCTGACCACATCATGCTGACCTATAAGTTGTTGTCAGTCTTGCAGTCTCTTACACAGAAAGGGCTACTTTGCATGCATTTCATCTTTTCTTCACTTGGTGTCCTTAGTTTCACTTCTGGGCCTGAGTCTTTGGATAGACCCTATTCTTCCTTCTTGTATTTTGGAAGGTTTCTCAGAACTTTAGATTGTTGCATAAAAGCATCATGCATCATGCTCATTTAAAAAAATACTAAAAAAAAACTTTTGTCTGTTTTGGTTCAAGTTACATGATGTGCTCGGAGCTTTGGATTGTTGCATAAAAGCATCATGCATCATGCTCATTTAAAAAAAAAACTTTAGTCTGTTTTGGTTCAAGTTACATGATGTGTGTCCTTGTTATACCCTCTGTAAATATTTATAACTATTGACTAGGGTCAGATTACTGTGTCAATATCTGTAGGAGAGGGATAAGGTTGGTGCTTACATGTAAAAAACTCTTATTTTCCTGAAAGGAACACTATCAAAAAGAAATAACATTATGCATATTAACATCTGTCATTTTCCATTAATTTTAGGTTTCAGAAAATTGAAAACCCATTTTTCTGTTTTGATAATACTACTGCCCATGTGCAAAATGAACAGTATGTCCTGCCATATGGAATACATGAAGCAGGTATGCATATCAGACTGACTGAAAGGGTGAGAAAAGGTTTCTAGAGTTCTTAAGTACTACTCTTTCATATGAGTGAAACTCCACCTATTATGATGTATTTTTTTTTATTTATTCATTTAGTTTTTGACTGATTCATCAAGAATATGTCAAGCATTCTTGATCATTGTCAGTAGTCCAGTTGTTACCGTCCAGTATTATATAGTTATCATTTTGTTAGATGATGCAGGATATGTAATGTTGTATGTTACTTGCCATAATTATTTAGCTTTCAGTTTACTTTTGCAGCCTCTTGGAATGTTCTAGGTGTATTAGCTGTAATTCAGCCTTTGCGTTTGGGTTACAAATTTATGTTGGTTCTACTAGAAGTGCTTAAGTCTTAAACACTCAGAGATGATTGCCTCAAAGCAAGGGATTCAAGGATATTTTAGTGTGTACAGGTTTCCTCTCTCACTCAAATATGAATTCACTATAGCAGATGCAGCACCTTACTCAAACACATTATTTAAATTCAAGTAAGGTAAGTGTGCAGATGTTGGGAGAGAGTATGAGTGGGTGGTAGTGTCGATTAAGGCAGTGATCAGGAAGGAGTTTTAGGTTTAGGGACAAGGTGGGGGGTTTAAGTTTAGGGACTGAGAAGGGGGTTATAGCGTTAGTGAGTGGCACAGGAGGTTTTGTGTTCTGAGAGCAAGAGTAGAGTTTTATGTTTAGGGAGTGGGAAGGAAGTTTAGGACTAGGGAGGAAGTTGGAGTTTTAGTTCTAGGGACTGAGCACGGATTTTAGGGAGAGGAGTTTTAGGGTTAGGGAATGATGATCAGATTAGGAACTTGGTGGGAGTTTTAGGGTTAGAGTTAGGGCTGTCTTACAGCTATACAGTTTAATAGGGTCAGTTATTCTGAGGGGTAAATAGCTAAGTAGGATCAGGCTAACTTACATTTTCTAGCAGATGACAGTGAGCAAGTAGTTATAACAGGACCAATTTAGGTCAGTATTTCAACAGTTTGTATTTTAGTCAGCAACCACATATTCATCTATGAAGTAGCTTGGTTATGTTGTTATATTTCCTCTACTACATTAACTATGTTGGCTGCTTTGCATTTATGTAAGCTTTATCATTAATGTGGATTTTGAATGTTGCATTCTGAAAAATTGAATCAGTGGACTCTACATGTTCTGATACAGAATAACCTGCCCTGCCAAAAGTCTCATCTGCCAGATATCCATTCTTTGCCTTCTGTATGTATTAATGTTTACATCATTTGCTCTCTTAGTGCAAAGTATGGATTTTACATTGAAATAGTATTTCAATTTCTTTCCATTTTTCCCTTTTTTTTGTTAGCTTTTACAGAAGAGAGATAATCCCCCGGATTTACGAAAGCATCCATGGAGTGCAAGAAGAGTGTAGGAGCTCACGCCGGCAATATATCTGCCATGCGATCCAGGTACAGACGGCAGGGGCGTGCACGAGAGCTGCTAAAGCTACTCTTGCACGGACAGCGTCATGGTATGCAAATTACCTCATTAGCTGGTGAAAGCCATGCAAATGAGGTAAATTTGAGATCCAGAAAACACTAACCCGTTCGTGGAAGATTAGTGTTAGCTGCAGAAATGTACTCCATTGGTAACGAAGTACATTTCTGCAAATAGTTAAACGGAGCTATGACAGCTCCAAATAAAGGATGCATACAGTTGAGGAAGCATGCCAATGGCCAAATATAAGGCCATTGGCATTTTAAAATGTTTAAAAATATAAAAATTAAACTTTTTTTCCCCGATCTCTGATGTTTAAGCATAGCGCAGCACCGAGCAAACGTGCAGCGCTTATAAAAACAAGAAAATAATTTAAAAAAAGCCAAAAATAAGCATTTTCACTAAAAAGCTTATTCTGCCATGCAGGTGAATTGCAGGCTGAAGACAACATGGCCACTGAGTAGTGGTTGCTAAGGGGGGAAGCTCAGTGTGAGAGATGTAACCATGCATTACTAGGCAATCCTATGCAAATGAGGATTAGGATAGTGAATCCCAATTTTCCCCAGCATGTGAGACATTTCCCAAGAGTGTAAGAGTAGGAGTAGGTGAGTAGAAGAGTAGAATATAGGTGACATCATGAGAGGGTAAGCTAATTGGAGCACAGTGGCTTGTGTTTGCTTTGGGTTGCTCAGGATTGCAAGAGGCATGCCTACAGTTGTCCTATGTGAAAACCTCAAACCAAAGGTGCACACTGTTAAAAGATAGCTCCTTGCAAACATGCACACAGTGTGTGCACGCGTGTGCGCGTGTTTGTGCTCGTTTGTGCGGCGCTGCCCCAGGTGGAAACAGAAAGGCAAAAGGAAGGAAAAGATGTAGTAGGAAGTTAACCAAGTTGAACTAGCAGAGCTGCCAAGTGAAATATATCAGAATCAGTCAATTACACAGGCAGCAGACTAGCCCAGCCCAGCCCAGCACTTTAAATTCTGCAACCCCCCCCCCCGTTTTTTCTCAAGAACTCTGCAACACTGCAGTATACAAAGAGGGAAAGCTTAAAAAGCTTAAGTCAGACAAAATGTTAGGTGCTGCTCTTGCTATTATAAACCAACATTTGCAAGGTGCTGAGGGTGGTGATGTTGTGAATGCTGCTGAGCAACCCACAGTGAGGAGACGGAGAAGAGTGTACAGACCCAGGGTAACCTACCAGGGGGCTACATGAGCTGCAGATAGTGGAGCATTATAGGGTGGACAGAGACTGCCTACAGCAAATTGTTGAGCTTTGCCGGCCATGCCTCACACACAGAACCAACATAGCAGAGCCCATCCCAGTGGATACCAAGGTATGTGTAGGCCTAAGAATACTAGCTACAGGTACATTCTAAAGACCATCTGGTGATATGATGGGGATTTCACAGGCATCAGCATCCAGGGTAATCCACCAGTTCCTGGATGCCATGTCAGCACATGTCGGTGACCACGTATATTTCCCCAATTCCCGTGAGGCATTGGCCAGCAATATGCATCCTTTCCACCAAATAGCAGAATTCCCTGAGGTAGTGGGTGGAACAGACTGCACACACATACGCATCAAAGCACCACCCGGTGAGTGGGGTAGGGTCTACATCAACCGCAAGGGCTTCCCCTCCATCAACTGCCAGTTTGTGTGCGATGCCCAGGCCATAATAATGAATGTGTGTGCTGGATGCTGTGGAAGCTATCACAATTCCCACATTTGGCATCTGACCCAGCTGTACCAGAGATTTGCCAATGGGGACATCCCTGAGGGTCATTTAGTGGGGGATGCTGGATATGCACTGGAGCCGTGGCTGATGTCACCCATCAGAAATGCACACACCTGAACAAGAACTCCATAATGAGGTACACGCACAAACAAGAAACATAATTGAGCATGTGTTTGTGATGCTCAAGTCATGGTTCCAGTGCCTGGACACATCTGGTGGAGCCTTGCAGTACTCACCAACTACATGTACCCAAATTGTTTTGGTATGTGTCATGCTGCACAATACAATCCTGTGGAAACAGCTGCAGCAGAAACAGCATGGGGCAGGGCCAAACAGCCCCCCACCATTGCCAAGGCCTGCACAGGTACAGCATGAGGAACAACCTGAGCCTGCCCCAGTAGGCAGAAGGAGGCATGCCCAGTATGCCCTGGCCTTGGCAAAGAGGCAACACATAGCACATACACTGACTCAGTAGGAACCCTGGAAATGACACCTCTCTCTGAATCGCACATGCAGTAAAAGGGATACCTAACTTGACACTACCTGTTTTCAAACATGTATAGGGAGTGTAATATGTGCATCCAACATAGGCAGCCCTGCAGCACCACCTGAGGCATGAGTCCCTATTTTAAGCAATATAAAGCACTGCTATGCACATTTTACCAGTATTGAGCATATTTAAATAAAAGTGCGTGTAGCTGCTCACCCCGCTAACCAGCTCAATGTTGAGCAATGTTGGGCAAAGTCGGGCAAAGCTGGGTAAACACGTTCACAACTGCTTTACTGTTCCTTAACCAGTCAGGTCTGCCCAGCAGAAAAATAAGAAGAGGTGACAGGGCTCGAACTCAGGATACTGTGCACTATAGTCACAGTACTGAACCACTAAGCCATGACAGCATTTCACTGGCACAGACACAACTTAAGTCACTCACACATACCAGTGGGGGGGGGGGGTCACATACCTAACAGTCACAGCCAGCAGGACAATTGTAGACAAACACAAACAAATGCTGTATCATGCCCTCTGAAGAGGCATATGAGTAACCTCCCCTGAGGCTTATGCAGACAGATAACAGCAGGCCAGGCAGTGTGATGTGGGTTGGGTAAGCTATGAAGTCACAAACTAAAATGCGTGTAATTGGAAGCTAAGGTCTGTAGTACAGTGGTATGCCTCAAGCCAGTATGATAGGCAACAGTACAGACTGAAATGGAGTACCTGACATAGCAGTGCATGTGTATAAGTGTCAGGTGTACCCCTCATCCTATGTACACCCACAGTAACAATCAGGTGTGCCCCCCCAGGTAGAAATGTACAAATAATAGCTGTCCCCCCTGTATGTAGAAATGTTGATAAGTCTATGCAAATTGACTCATGGAAGCCCTGCAGGCACAGCCTGATTCCTGTCGATGTACAACACAAAAGTGAGCCCTGAAGTAAAAAACAACTTGAATTTTTACACACATATATAGTATATATGCCCATAGTGGGCATGCTCACACACTTAAACAAATTTAGCAACTGTCAGTCAACAACATACTGAAAGGTCATACTGGGCATGCTCACACACGTAAACAAACAAAGCAAATGTCAGTCAACAACATACTGAAAGGTCATACTAAGCATGCTCACACACAGGCCATGTCTGAGTACAGCAGTGGGCCACACATATCTGACAGTTGCAGTTCTTACTCCAGACACATGTCACTATTCACCAATCCTGCCTTGCGCACACAGTGATATGAAAACAGACCCATATAATATATTGGACCCCTGTCATAATCAATCTATGTAATACAAGTACTTAAGTTGTTCAAAGAAAGTGAAAATCCAAAGAAGATCAATAAATCTCCGATCAGTATCATCAAGAAACAATGAGCACTCCTAACATTATCCAAGCCAAGCTTTGCCAAAAATATTGCCAAAGAGTCCATAGAGAACCATGTAGCTTTCTTTAGCTATGTCATAAATATCAATGTAAACTAATATATGTTCTGAGTCAGTGTAAAGTGTAAATGAATACATGTACATGACTGACATTGCCAACATCTTGTCAGACAGGTTCATACATATTTAACCCCCCCCCCCCCCCCACTGACAAAAGGGCCTATTACCATACCTGGAGATTGTGAAAACACAGAAATCACATATGCAATGGTTAAACAGCTCTATCCAAACCTAAAAACACAGCGTCTATGGGATGACATGATGTCCCTGGCTGTGTCATATGTGAACTCCAAAACAAACAGACCCTGCACCTGAACAGTCTATTGAAACTCACCCTCTGTACAGGATATGAAACTGGTGAATGGGTTACAGCAACGTTTGGCACACTCCACAAGTGCTGGTGCACAACAGCCCATGGGAACTATTGTCTTATAAGCTTAATAAGCCTGATCTGCAAGGCCATGGAGTCCATCATTATGGAACTCATAAACAGAGCTATTGGGAGCCTACAAACACCCAACCCTACCCATTTTGGTTTGGTCAGGGGCAGATCATGGTCCCTAAACCTGCTAGACAGTTTTCAAGGCTGTTACCCAGGACATACATTAATGAAATGAGCTCCACATGGCCTACATAGACCTTAAAAAGTCCTTTTACAACATCCCACACACATGCCATATCCTCAAAATCAACAACCTGTGCATAAACACGTATGTCATCTGATAAATTGCCAACTGGGGCACAGATAGATCCCACAAGATAAGAATTGTGGTCTCCCTGTTGGACTGTAAGCTGGTAACAACTGCTGTCCCCCATGGCTCAGTCCTGGGACCCCTCCTGTCTGGTGTATACTTTTCAGAAATACAGTCAAACACACGAGGGCTATGGTTAGCAAAGTTTGTGGATGACTGCAAAAAGGTTGTCATAATCGATGTTTGGGACAACAGAGACATCCTTAAAAAGGGTCTCAGTCAGACAGATGTGGTATCAAAATTATGGCCTCGAGCTACAGTCATACAAATACCACATAGGTGCCAGCACCCTAAATATGGAGGTAATAATAAGGGATCTATGGACACATGTGGATAGTCATCTCTACTTTCACAAACACATTCACAAAGTGGTTAGAAAATCATGCTATGTGTTCCCACAAATTGCCAAAGTCTTTGCATGTAGGTCAAAGGAGGTTCCCCTTTACTCATCAGTCATCAGACTCATCAGAGAGTACCACGACACACTTGCGATGAATCTGACTAGGCACCTTCAGCAGCTGGAAAGACCACTGAAGTACCTCAACAAGAGGATTGCTGGCCTCAGACAGTTGCCCCATGCAACAAGACTGAAGTAACTCAATCTGTACTCTGTTGCATACTGTCTACTCAGGTGATCTCTGCCCAACAGACAGGTCCATGTCCAATGCAGAACTGATGTACATGCTCTATCTGAAGTAAACCCAAGCTCACTGTGCCACATGCTATAGGGATATAATCATCCCAACAATAAATAGAACATGTTGGAGGGATACATTACTAACTCACAGACTTCCCTTGCTTTGGAACAGGCTCCCAACCTACATTAAGCTGAGTCCCTCACTGACACTCTTCCAGAGGAGCCTTGATGAGTGTATGTGAAAGTGAACTGTCACACCATGGATCACTTCATCAGCTCTACTACACAGAGGCATAGGGAACTAACCCCATGTGTGGTGATAGCTGCACACTCTGGCCGTACTAATATATGCCTTCAGGCAGATAGCCTATTACCTACCTATGTACCTATATATGTAGGGGGAACACAGTATAATAAGCCAAAGATGGGTGGGAAGAGATGTGTGTAAGAGGGTGACCATGTCAGGGAGCCATCGAGGACTGTCCCACCCAGCACACATCCCAATGGCACAAAAGACATGAGGTGCACATCTCACCCACTGTACCTAATAGTCACCAGTATCTGTAAGCATTACAGTGTATGTGGTGCATATGCCTGCTGTACAACATGACTGTACAATGAAGTACACATCTACTATCTGTAGACATGTACCTGTCACATAGGTTCATAGGTATGTAGTAGACTATCTTAACGAAGGCATATATTAGCCTAGGCAAGTTGTGCAGCTTTCACCACCCCATTGGTTAGTCTCCTAAGCCCTAGTTCTAATAGTTAGCCCCTTTCTAGTGGGGCTGCTGATGTGATGCCTGGTGTGAATTGTCTGTTTCCCATCCACTCATCAAAGTTCCTATTGAAGAGAGTCAGCGAGGGGCTCTGTCTGATGTACATTGGGACTCTGTTCCACAGTAAGGCAAGTCTCTGGGATGGCACTCTATCCCACCAAAATGTTGTATTCATTGTTGTGATGAGGTTCATATCCCTGGAGTGTGTAGTGCAACTCAATTTTGTTATCCTTAGATGGAGCATCTTCAACAGTTATGTGTTGGACATGGCTCTGTATGCTAGGCAGAGTGTGCCTCTGAGTAGGTGGTGTGCAACAGAGAACAAATTTAGTTTTACCAGTTGTGTTGCATAACACAACTGTTTGAGGCCAGTAATCCTCTCGGTGAGATACCACTGTGGTCTCTCCAGCTGCTGGATATGCTTAGTCGAGTACATCCAAAATGATGCATTGTAATCAATGATGGGTCTGATGACTTAAGAGTAGAGGGCCACCACTACCTCTTTTGATCCTGATGCAAACCCTTTGTTGATTAGGTGGGCCACATAAAATTTCCTAATCACTTTGGCAACATGGTCTACTTGTGTCCCCAGATCCCTTATTACCTTGTCAGTTTTTAGGGGGTAACACCAATGTGGTAGTTTGTGGGTACTTTGTTTTCCCAAAAGGGGATTACTATGCATTCTTTCACATTGAGCTTGAGGCCATGATTCTGACACCACACATCTGTCCCATAGAGTCCCTTCTGGGGAATATTTGTGTCATCCGGGCAATCTATTATGGCAAACACTTTACAGTTCCCAGCAAACTTAGTCAACCACAACCCTCCTGTGTTGGCATGTACTTCTGAGAAGTATATACCAAACAGGAGGGGCCCCAGGACTGAACCCTGGGTGACACTAGTTGTTACCGGTTTAGAGTCTGACATGTAGCCAGCAACTCTTAATTTGTGGGATCTATCTGTGAGCCAGTTTGCAGTCCATCTTGTGATATATGGATTTATGCCCAGGTTGGTGAGTTCATCTATGATTCCTGACTGGGGAATGGTGTCAAAGGCCTTAGTGAGATATAGGTAGGCTGTGGGGAGCTCCTTTCAATCATCTGTAGCCTGGGTAACTGTCTCAAAGAAATCCACCCAGTTCAGGAGGCATGATCTGCATTTGATGAAGCCAAACTGGGTGTGCTCAACTGTGTGAAGGTTCCCAATGTCTTTATTGTTGACTTCCATTATGATTGGCTCCATTGCCTTGCATATCAGACTCGTCAGGCTCATAGAGCGGGAATGCCAAGGGTCTTTTGTGGCCCCACCCCTATAGAGTGGGAAGAATGTTGCTGTGCAACATTCTATGGATACATATCCTGTAGAGAGGATGTAGAGAGAGGTGTAGGTATCCTTGATGAATATGGATAAATCCCCACCCTATGTGCTATGATCCAGGTCCTGATGCTGGAAGGTATGGAATGATTAGTATCCTGGTAGTGCTGGTGTGCTCTCTGGAGCCTTGAACTAGGTTTCTGTTACTGCACAGATATCAATATTCTCCATACTGAGAAGTGCCTCGAGTGTGTGCATTTGGAGGCTGAGACTTCTGGCAATGAGTAGCATTTAGCTCACTTTGTGGTTATTTGTGTTGGTTATGGGGTTTGGTTTGTCCTGAGTTCCATACCTGAAGTCAACGCCTCATTGGTCCAATATGACCATAAGCTAATTACCCTACATATCCATATTCTGTCCCCACACCCCATTAAGGAAACCATGTTAAAAAATTTCTCCAAAGCCAACTTCATGCTTCTTAAGACAGAAGTGGTGAACTTCATGACACCCATGCAGATGGACAATACAGTTACGACTACTGAATCCTACACAATTGCACTTTATAAGCACTTACATGAGTGCATGGATCATCCTATCCCAAACAGAACCAAGATGCTATCCTCCAAAAAAAGGAAACCAATCTGGTGGTCCCCTGCCATAAACAAACTGTACAACAGAAGGAAGAAACTGTTGCAAAAGAGAGTAAAATCCCATGAGTGAAGGAGCTCTCTGGTCAGCCTCAGTAAGAAGCTGTGATCCCTGATAAAATCCTCCAAAGCTAGTTACAAAAACAAAATTGCCACTGATTCTAAAGACAACCACAAAGCATTCTATAGCTATGTCAAGAATCTCAATGGCAACACTCAGATCTGCTCTGAGTTACACCATAATGGCACTAAATATACAGTCCCAACTGATATTGCCAACATCCTGGCAGATAGGTTCAGTGCTAACTTTACCCCCCACCTCACCCATTAAAGATCCAATCTCTATACCGGAAGAATGCAAAGTTCCTGAAATCATGGCTGCACAGGTAAAAACCACACTCTCCAAAGCCAGGAACACAGCATCCATGGGACCAGACAACATCCCAGGCTGCGTTCTACATGAACTACAGAATGAACTGGCACCACACGCAAGTACCATGTTCAGTCATAGCCTCACCTCAGGCTTTTTGCCTGCTTTATGGCGCACAGCGACGGTTATCCCATTACACAAGGGGGAGCCACCACTGACCCTGGGAACTAGCGCCCCATTAGCCTGATGAGCCTGGTCTGCAAGGCCATGGAACGTATCATCATGGAACTTATAAACAAAGACATTGGTAATCTCCAAACTCTGGACCCCAACCAGTTTGGGTTTGTAAAAGGCAGATCATGTCTCCTAAACCTGATAGACTTCTTTGAAGCAGTCACCAAAGCCGTAGACAAGGGTAAGGTGGTTCACATAGCTTATCTAGATCTTCCCAAGGCTTTCAACACCATCCCCCACTCTGGAATTATAGATAAACTCACTAAACTAGGTATAGATCCCTATGTCACAAGATGGGTTGCCAACTGGCTCACTGACAGAACCCACACTGTGAAAGTAGCAGACTCCAAATCTAACTTCAGACCAGTGACAAGTGGAGTACCACAGGGTTCAATCCTGGGTCCAGTCCTGTTTGGTATCTACTTCTCTGAAGTACAGGCTAACACAGAAGGTCTTTGGCTAATGAAGTTCACAGATGACTGCAAACTAGGAGCCATAATCAAAACTACTAACAATGTGGACATCCTACAAAAGGGCCTCACTGAGACAGATGCCTGGTGTCAAAGCCATGGCCTCAAGCTCAATGCCAAAAAGTGCATTGTCATCCCCTTTGGTAAAAACTCTGTACCCATGAACTACAACATATGCGGTAGTATACTTAACACCAAAAGTGAGATAAGAGACCTTGGGACACAGGTGGACAATAGTCTCTCCTTTGATAATCACATCACTACAGTAGTCAGGAAATCCTTCTACATGGCACACCTCATCACAAAAGGTTTCTCATGCAGAAAAAAGAGGTCATTGTTCCCCACTACTCATCACTCATTAGATCCATTATAGAGTACAACGCCCCTTTTGGTATGTACCTCACAAGACATCTACAACAACTGGAAAGGCCACAGAAATACCTCACAAAGAAGATTACTGGCCTCAAACACATGCCCTACATAGACCGTCTCAAAAAACTCCAGCTTTACTCCATCGCCTTTTCAGAGGTGATCTCTGCCTGACATACAAAGCTATGTCAAATCCAGAGCTGTTGGACATGTTCCACTTAAAGAAATCCCAATCCCTCTGAGCTACATGCTCTAGGGACCTAAACCTTGTCACCACAATAAACCGAACATGCAGGAGGGATAGATTCCTGTCCCAGAGACTTCCCATACTCCAGAATAAATTACCTATCTATATAAAACAAAGCTCCTCATTAGCACTCTTCAAGAAAAATCTTGATGCTTGGATGGGAAATAGTAAATTCACCCCGGAGATCAATTCTGTGTCTCTGCTTGACAGTGGCACAGGAAAATAAATTTCTTGGGTGGCAAAAGCCAGGGTACCTTTTTGGCTGGGCTTGTATAGGCCCCAGGGCCAATAACCTAGTACCTACCTATGAACCTATGAACCTTTGAGCCTTGCCAAAAAAGGTAATATGGGGACAGCAAGAGCCTTGGCCAGTATTCAGAAGCATAGGGGTGACAGGTGCAAACCATCTCTAGCGAAGCAATGAGGCTTATCTATCATGTCATCACAGGCAGACAGAGATTGGATCCCTTTTGAATGACACCAGAAGCTCAGCCAATTGTTGAAGTTTATCATCTTTCTGTTATATTGCAGTATCATGTAGGTGAAGGTAAGATGCTACTCAAGGCCAGGGTCATACCAGCCTGGGCTACATGATCATAGAGCTACTATATATCTCTTCTCATGTTGTCCTGGGAGGTATGTCTCAGATCATTCACACTGACATATACAAAGAAGACATCATATATGTACCTATTCTGGAGTGATGTAAGTGCTTGTGTTATGTGGCTGATCATAGCACCTGACAGACAACTGACAGTAACCTTCCCCTTGTCCAGCCGTAAGACGTACTTAGTTTGGATTAAGAACCCCGCACTTGCCAACTGTGTGTATGAGTGTGTGTGTCTCTCCCTGGGGAGAGAGCAACCTTTTTGGAGACTACTCACACTTCTTAAAAGTGGTATACTCATCTTTGTCAAGTCTGATGATGTCATCATCCTACAAATATACCTGTGGAAAGGTGAAATCCTAGTAATGTGTATAGCGTGTCGTGAAAATGTGTACTGCTGTAATATCATAACCTAGTTAGGTAGGGGTTTGAATCCTACAGTTGCCAACTGTGTGTGAGTGTGTGTCTCCCTGGGGAGGAGCAACCTTTTTGGAGACTACTCACACCCCTTAAAAGTGGTATACTCATCTTTGTCAAGTCTGATGATGTCACCATCCTACAAATATACCTGTGAGAAGGTGAAATCCCAGTAATGTGTATAGCATGTCATGTAAATGTGTACTGCTGTAGTATCATATTGTAATTAGGTAGGGGTCTGAATCCTGCACTTGCCAACCGTGAGTGTGTGTGTGTTTCCCTGGGGAGGAGCAACCTTTTTGGAGACTACTCATACCCCTTAAAAGTGGTATACTTATCTTTGTCAATTATGATGATGTCACCATCCTACAAATATACCTGTGGGAAGGTGAAATCCCAGTAATGCGTATAGCGCGTTGTATAAATGCATACTGGTGCATTATCATAATGTAGTTAGTAAAGAGCTTGAATCTTGCACTTGCTGACTGTGTGTGTTCCAGGTGTGTGACACCATTGGCCAATGTGGAGTGGGTTTTGATTTTTCTAGTATATGACATATCACAATGGCAACTGCATGCGCATTACACATGTAAGGTAGTTGTGGGGCAAAGCCATATACCTACATGTGACCTCAATTATTTCATAGGTGGGTACTCTGCTTTCTCCATGAAAGCATTTGTTATCTTTGCCAGAGCATGCTGGCACTTTCCAGTCCTTAGGTCACTTCTGTATGCTTGTGACAAGCTTAGCCACTGCAGTGATCCCTGGGCTACGTCTTCTGTTTCACATCCACTCATCATGGTTTCTATTGAAGAGTGTGAGTGAGGGTTTATGCTTGAGGTATATTTGAATCCTGTTCCAAAGCAAGCAAAATCTGGCAAAGATGACTAATCATTATAGGTGTGCAACAACCTCTGTGGATCTGCATGCAAACCATTTATTGCTTATGTGCTCCACAGAGGGATTTCCAAAACCCTTTGGTAATGTGATTATCAAAGGAGAGATGACTAAACACATGTATACATTAGTACCTGTTCCACATTTTGGGGGCTACTACCTATGTGGTACTCTGGGGATACTTTGTTTTCTAAAAGTGGATAACTATGCTTTCTTTGGCTTATAGCTTTACAGCATGAGTTTGACACCAGGTATCTGTCTCTATGATACCATTTTGGAGGATGTGTGTGTCATCTGGAGAATAAATTATAGCCCACAGTATGCCTTTTCATCAAACGTGGGCAGACATATCCCTACTGTGTTTGCTTGTACCTAAGAAAGCTATATGCCAAACAGGAGTGGTCCGTGAATACCACTTTTTACTGGCATAGAATTTTACATGGAGGCTGCATATGTTACTGTGTGTCCTACATCTGTGCGTCAGTTGTCAGTCCATCATCTAACAATCGTTTATGGTCAGTCTGTTGAGGTTATGTATAACACTAGAATGTGGGATGGGTATGAATTGCTAGTGAGCTATAGCTTGGCTGTGTGGACCTCCCCTCCCTCACCTATAGCCTTGTTAACTGGCTTGAAGTCTACTAGGTTTAGGAGCCATAATCTGGCCTTTAGAGAACCTAAGTGGGTATGGTGCAGTGTTTGCAATTTCATAATGTCTCTGTTAATGAGTTCCATAATGCTGTGCTCCATAGCCTTTCAGATAACATTTGTCTGGCTTATAGGGTGAGAATTTCCAGGATCTGTTGTAGTTCTACCCTTAATCATTTTATGTTAACAGCTGCACTGGATGTGACAAGGGTGGACAGGATTAGGAGTAAGTATATTAGAAGGTCAGCCCAGGTTTGAAGGTTAGTAGACCAAGCGAGATAGGCAGGATTACGTTGGTTTGTACATGTGCTGAGGAGGGATGCAGAGTATATTGTGAAATAGATACTAAGGATGAAGCCGCCAGGTAACAGGAAAAGAGAAATGCCTAAGATGAGGTTTATGGCTGTGGTGAGAGAGGACATGCAGGTGGATGGTGTGACAGTGCAAGATGCAGAGGGCAGGAAGAAATGGAAACAGATGATCTTCTGTGGTGACCCCTAATGGGAGCATCCGAAAGGAGAAGAAGAAGACATTGTAGCTCAACCCTTGTGGACTGTGAGCACCATTACCGTGCATCATTCCACAAGTATGTAACCTGTATAGAGGCTGCATCTGGACAGATTGTTTAGGTGAGTGGTGACTTCATATGTCAGCTTGTATATGACACAGCCAGGGACACTGTCCAGTACCATTGCCATTGTGATTTGGACTTTGGTAAAGAGATGTTTTAACTAGAGTGTCTGTGAATCATCAGGTTTTACATTCTTCAGGTCTGGAAATGTGGCCCATGTGTAACCACAGGGTGGTGAAATCCGCAGTTAAACTGTCTGACAAGAAATTGGTAATGTCAGTCAGATAAGTGTACTTTGTGAACATTTACATTAACTGTGACCCGCTCTGAGATTTTCCCTGTAGATTATAAACAACACTAAAGAAAGCTTTAGTGTTGTCTTTGGAATCCTTGCCATTTTGTATTTTGAAGCTTGCCTTGTATGTTTAAAGAGGGCTTGTATTTTCCCAATGATACTGACCAGAGAGGTTATCCCTTCTTGGTATGTAACCTTTTTTTGGTACAACTTCACACGTTCTATTATATATTTAGTTTATGGCAGGGGTCCATGAGACTAATGCACTTTTACTGTATAAGTGAGAATTTCTTGTGTTTGTGATAGCACGGTCCATGCAACCCTGTAGGTGAACAGTGTGCATTACTAAAGGATTATGCAACTGGGACAGTGCTAACCTTAATAATGCAAACCGATGACAGATGGCAACAACAGCATCACCCACAGCACAGTGTCAACCGTACTCAAGTTCCAAAATGTGTGTAGTACAATGCATACTGACCGCCAATAGAAACTATGGAGTGTTAACACTGGCCAATACATGGCATGTCACCCTGTCCATGTGTCCAATATGCATGTACATGCAGGCAGTGCATCTCCACCATGTTCACAAATGGACACCTGCAAACGTGTGTTGCACACACCCCACACTTACTGTCCACTGTATAACGCATGCTGACACAACTACACACATCAGCCAAGTAGCACATGGGCAAACAAAACACAATTGGAATAAACACTGGTGAAAACAATGCAACATTGCTAATTACAGCTTTAATGCATCATGCCTACTTAGCTACACCTTCAAGGATATCATTACACTTTACTGCTGACAACATGCTACACATCCAACCGTTGCTATACTTTATTAAAGTCACCTTGTGCATCAGCACCATGTTAGCCTGTTCCTGCATCAATGTTACAGATGACAGGAGGTGACACAGGTTTCATCATATGCACAGGGTGTGTTGTTGGTTTGCCAGAGGCCTACACTGAACCATACAATCGACATGTGTATGTGAGTGTGTGAGTGAGGGCCATGAGTACTGTTATGGGCCAATGTTGATGTCATGTGTGCAGGTATGTGTTTGCCCTAGGTTTCTGGTTTATGTTTGTGTGTCTGCATGCACACAGTTAAACCATGTGGCTGCCATATACGGGGATTTGTGAGACAGCTACAGACTGTACCTGGCAGGCTTTACAGATCACCGTCTCTGGCCACGGATATAGAACCTGTGCCTGGCAGGGGTGCTACAGACAGTATCAGGTACTAATCCAGATTGGGTACTATCCAAAGAGGTTGACAAATGTCCACTGGATCCAGGTCCCTGCTGGGACCGGCCAGAGCCACGTGCACGTGGTCTGCTAGGACGGTCTATGGACAGCCCCCCCAACATTGCTGGGGCTGGTACTGGCACTAAGGGAGCAGCTGTGACTTACTGGAGATCCATGGTGACCCCCAGCTGGCGATGTTGCTGGCATACATCCATGTCAATGTCTCAACCATCCCGTACTGTCCTGACACATGGACATGACATTGTGGAGGACATCCAATGTCTCACCCCAATGTCTATCAATGACCTCAGTGTAGTTACGTATGGCATCTGCTAGGTCATGGATACTGTCATTTACAGAGTTGTAATAAGCCCTCTGTGCCCTTAGCCCCTGTCTGGTGTACCGCTCTATTCGTGTCTGTGCCTCCATGACAGCCTGGAACATGTGTGTGGTAGAAAGAGGTATGGCACGTCTGCCGGGGCATGATGACCAGCAGTGCTCTGATGAAAATCCCTGGGCTTCTGCCTATGTGGTACCATTCCAGACATCTGGCTATGGCTGCTGTGTCCTGATACATATGCCATAGATACCACACTGTCCTGGCCAGAGCCAACCGTACACTGTCCCTCAGCTAGGGGCAATGGCGATGATGGATGTGCAGGCAGTATGACTGCATGCATGGATGAGGTGGAGACTTGTGTACTATCAATTGGTGGCCCAACAACAGACCCTGACAAACCTGCCTGTGCCTCAACACACCTATCCCTATGATCACTGTCTGTCTCAGTGACATCAGGTTCCCTGTTGTACTGAACCAGCCCCAGCTCGCCACCTGTGAGAGGAAAACAGGAAACACACTTTAAGACAGGAACATGACTTCAGACCACATGCACACATGCACACATGCACACATGCACACATGCGCACATGCACACATACACACATGCACACACACAAAACTACACTCCTCCCGAAAGCAGACACACACAACACCAGCAATCACAGAACATACACAATAGCAGGTGATGGTGGGGTACAGTATCACAAGCAAAACAGTCATATCACACATGACAGCATGCAGGACATGTGTTGCTCAACAGCATGCAGTGCAAGTGTAGTCAGTCCTTGTTACTAACAGTATACATGGCTTTGATGCGTGTGTTTTGTTATTAGGTGATGGCCCTCCCCCTGGAACTCAATGCATACATGGACACAACATTGCTGTGCAGGTATTCATAACCCTGTGATGTACTGTTCACCATAACTCACAGGTGTACATACCATTGCTGGATGTGTATCTGTATGTAAGATAGGTATCCAATGCTGATTACAGCCTCTGTGTCTTTAGCAAATAATTGTGGACACATTTTTAGCACATGCATGATGAGTATTCACACAACATCATCAGTTGTGCATTGATAATTGATGGAATACCATTCGGCCGCACCCAATGTACAGTACTTATAGTGAGTGTAGATCATATTGTGGACATGCCAGTCTCATCCATGACATGGCATGCTAAACACAACTACATATTTAAACACTACACATACCCAATATGTGTCATATGATCTAGCCACTCAATAGCATCACAAGACATATATGTGTCAGTTGTGCAAATAGTGATTGGTATGCATACTGTTTAAAGGTGTATATGTGTGCACACATGCATCATTATGGTGTGTAGCAATGACAGCTATGTGTAGTACTGTGGTTACAATAACTGGATGGGGTATAGTACCATAGGCCATCATCATGAAGCATCAGGTGGTCACTCAAGGCTACAAATGTTTCACAAACCAGCACTAATCATGCTGTGTCAGAACTGTACTAATTCGCTAAATTCACCATTTCACAACCAGCTGTTACGTGAGTTTGTAAGGAAGCCAATAAGAAGCATTCCCTGACATGAATATGTAGTGTGTTGCAGAGTGTTTAAATGCCCAGGATAGGCCTCAACCCCTCAGGTATATTATGTGCAATGTGTGGATGAGATTTTGGATACTGGAGTGTGTCTTTACAGAGTGTTTGGGAATCCTTTGTGTAGCATGTTAAAATGCTCTGTGTATGACATGGATGTGTATGTTATGTGCATGTTGAGTATCAACTGTGCCTATCCAATGGTCACTACAGTCTAGCCACATTTGTTTGAGATGGTTTGGGTATTGCATGTGTTTGAGGCAGCTAATCACATTAGTGAGATGTGCGTGCTGTTACACCAAACATGCACAGCATGCATTATGGGTAGGTGTGTTACATGTGTACATGGCCTACACCTTAACTATGACATGCACTTTTTATTTACAATAGTAAATGTAGAACACACTCACCAGCATCTGTTCTCTGCCTTGATGTCACCCCAGAGGTACCTACATAGAGATGAGACAGTTTGTCAGTGGCCACAACTGTGGCATTGTTACTGTGTGTTTGCAATCTTACAGTACAACAACAGTTTACATTCACAGGGCTACATATTATGTTCCAAATGATCAGTATTGCGCAACAGCAGGCTCCACATCTTTGAACGACACACTCCACATCTCACATATGCATGATCTGCCAATACAGATAACAGTAGTCTACAGATATGCCATGTTACCTGCATGCTCCATGTGTGCTTGCTGGGTGACTCCAACCTCCATCATGGTGTATGTCTGCTGCTGTTGTTGTTGGGCAGGTGCCACCAGGCTCATGAGCAGCTCCTCCACTCTGGTGAGGGGGGGGGGGTGGATATTAACACCACCCCCTGTTGCAAACTGTTTTCTATGCACATCAGCGGCATGCTGACAGACATGACTGAGAAGATCACTGCAGTGGTGGCGTACCTGCTCATATGTGCAGTTATGCAGGCCTACCTCATTGACCCTGCAGACAAGATCCTGCCACATTGCAGTACAGTCCTTCTGGTCCTGGCTGGTTCGTGAAAACATGAGACAGTAATGCTGAATCATACTGCTAATGATGATATCATCTTCAACACTACTGTAACTCGGGTTCCTGTGGTGGGCCATGATCCCCGGAAGACATAAATACAAAAATATGTCTGAGCAAGTCATATGGCACATTTAACATTATACAGTACAGATATCACTGAACTGCCATATATAGCAACCTATAAGCTAACCGAGAGTGAAACACTGTAACTGCCACTTATCACTGCTCACCCCACAACTGCTTGAAAGTGCCTTGCTCACTCTCTATCTAATGAACCATGTTCTGCACAGCAACAAAATAAAATCACTATATAAGACTATACAAGGGTACCTGGCACACTGTAGGCAACACAATGCACCACCTAGCCACATCAGATATACATCAAGCTGATGTGTAAAGAAATATATCATCCATCACAATCAGTGTAAGGTCCAGTAAATGAATTATTATTATACCACACATCTTGTTAATGCCAAACCTGTGGCCAAAATATGGGCACAATTGGGAATATAGGTCACATACTGCTGTAGTACACTATGAATGTTGTTAGATACGCAGTTATATGTATTACCACACATATGTCAAAGGACATGTTACAGACATACCCACATACACATCAGACATAATTACAGGACACAAAGGTATGACAACCCAGATAAGCTTTCAGTGTGTACTATACAGTATTGTGTGTCAGTACTTACACAACCTTAATCTTGAGAAATGTAATCTGTGATGAATACAGGGACCACAAAAAAACAGTGGATGCAAGCAATGTGGACATACACCATACTTTGCTGTGCAGGCACAGAGCTTCAATTAGTACTACAGTACACACAGGATTTGCATTCAACATCGGTACCAATCAATAATCATAGATGTAGTGCTTTAGCCTCCAATGACACACCCTAGTTAAAACCAAGGGACTTAATCACACTGTATGCAATACCACTTGTTCTGCCTAGCAACAGAATACACAGCTTTTGCTAGAATTAAAACAAGGACCCATAATACCATAACATAAACAGTTTTCTACTAAGCTATCCCACAGATACATATCTTTGACGTATTCACAAACATATTGGCCATCAGTCAGTCAACAGTACAGAGAATCTATCGCAACAAGTAGATGTAGGTGTGTATGAGTATATATAAATATATATGTGTATATATATATATATATATATATATATATATATATATATATATATATATAGGCACATATACATTTCACCTTTCATAGTGAAAATATCAATTATACAAAGGATGTAAGGTGTACAGTAATGTAATATAATCACACAGTCTTTGGATAAATGCATTGAAGGTGTTCACAGCCCAGGTAGCTTTAGCAGGCCTTACTGGCTTCAACATTGCAAACTGAACAAACCACCCACAGTGTTTAACCACCACATGTCATATACCAGCACTGTATGGTGTCTTGTTTGTCACACACTAAAACCTACATACTAACCTTCACCAACATATATATCTCCCCCCTTCGCAAACAGTTGCAATATGTCTCCTGCTCTATGCACATATACAGATGTGAATATATATGACACATATATATTTCTCCGTATGTGTGTGGCATACACATACATGGTCCACACTGATGTAAGTCCCTGGACCTCACAGCTGAACTGGTGGGTCTTGCTGCAACACAAACAGGTGTCACATATGAATGCACACTAACATTAGGGGGGTATATATGGCAACAGATGCTAGATAAGCATACTAGACTGCTACAGCAGTTGCCAATGCTAAGCTACACTTTAATATGACTATCATGCATGTGTTGTTCTGTCACACCCATGTTTATATAATGTCAGCGCTAATCCCCCCAACAGTCATTGGCCACACTACTGTAGAGAACACAGATAACATGGATCAGATCTTTGACATTTAATGCTGAGCTACACATTTCACAGGTATGTCCCACTGCCCACAGGTGCACACAGTATTGTCCATAGCAGTAGTTAAGCAGAACATCTGTGCATAAAGAAATACTGCTGCCACATATGAATATTTCACATTATGTAGACTATTCTTCAATAACATCTACTACATGCCAGTAAATACATATGTGTCAAATACCTTTCCTTTGTATAATTTGGTAATATTTCTTTTTCCTTTTCTCTCTCTCTCTCTCTCTCTGTCTCTCTTTCTCTGTCAGTCTCTGCAATAGAGTGATTGAGTTTGTTGGCAGAGATTGCAGCCTGCTTTTGTAGGAATTTGCACATGTGCATGTGATGGCCTCTTCACCAATTAATGGCCACCATTTGCTAATTGCATGCAACCTGCTGTATAGTAATTGCAGTAATCACTGTCATAGCAACCCAGTACTATATATTGCTGACTCATGTAGGCATGGCCCTTTCAGCTTTCCAAGATGGAGATCATCCTTGTTTGGTGTGGACATCATTGTTTAAGACAGAAGGTTGGTATAGTTCTTATATCAGAAGCCAGAGGTGTAGCCAGAGATTTACATTTTGTACTCAGACCTAATGTTGCTGCTTCCTGTACCCACTTGTCAGTGTAGAAATATACTCACCCCTCAAAATGCTACCCCAAGATACATGGAAAGATGTACTTTCTTTTCAACTGTTATAATTAACTGCCATACAAAGCTAGTTATAGAGACGTATTCCTTTGGCACAAGAATTGTTTGTGAACTGCTATACTGTGAATATTCATTTACACAGTTCTAAACAGTTTGTGCTTTTTTAGTGTTGACGTTAGCACGAGCTGCTCAGAAAAACTGGACTCATTTCAGTACTGTGAGTATGTTTACCTACATCCTTGGTAGACCCTGCACACACAGGTATATTCTACATTTGGGTAGGGTTGCAGAAGTACAGAGAGCATAAGTAGTATTGTGTGGATTATATCTTGCTGGACTTACAGGGTTGCTGTGTACATGTTAGTTTATCAAGGCAAGTAGTCTGTCTGCGTAACTCCCAACTGTGGACCTATCCACATGATAGCCAGAGAATAGCCTGTTGGTTTTTGTCTGTGCACCACACAGGTCCTTTCAGCAATAGAGCAATGGCTTTCTTAAAGTTGGTTGCTACCAGTACATGGCTACATCCGTTTGTATTTCAGTGTTGTATTCCTACATAAGGGTATGCTTCCGAAACTCCTTCCAAAGCTATTTTCACAGTGTGTAACAGCAGAAAGGCTAATATGCCTCTGTGCTTCTGCCTCTGCTAGACCTCTCAACCAATCAGGTACATATTTGAACAGAATCAGGGAAAAGTCGAGCAAAAAGTCGGGACAATCAGGGACACCTTTACAATATTAGTGCCATTAAGTTGAAACATTGAGAAAATCATTGCATATGAATTAATACACCTTTTCTGAAGTAAAATAAGTGTCTAACTCTTAATTATTGTCATTATTCATTAAGTGTATATCACCACCTTTCTGCCCAAAGTCAGTAGTTTTAGGAGGGATTCAGAGGGACAGAGCTATAATTTGTGTCAAAATCAGGGACATCCCTGAAAATTAGGGAGAGTTGAGAGGTATGGCCTCTGCCCTAAACAGATATGCCAGTGTTTGTCCTGCTGTAATACTGTGTGGGGTTGCAAAGTGATGGTGTAACATTATTTCCTGGTAGAATGGCTGCTTATCTTATCACAGTCATGTAATGTAATCCCACAACAATTGTTGGTCAACATCCACAGAACAAGTTGTGTGGTATGGTATTCCTAATTTTCCTTTACATTCACTCATTCTGATGCATGATATAATTACAAACAACTCAAGGCAAAAATGCAAAAAACTAATAAAATAAAAAAGCAGGACAAAACAGCGTGACAGCCGAGATTAATTTTATTCAAATTATCTTTAAGCACTTTTCGTCAGTTAAAATAACTGACTTCTTCAGAAATAACAGTAACAAAGTTCAGTCTCCATTTAAAAAGTGTAGTAATCAAGAACTCCATTATTACCTAAGTAATTGAATAATTACCCGTCTCTTCATTTTAAAGAGACATATATTAATTCTACATACCAAACAATTAAAAATCATACCACACATTATAAAAAGAATACATATATACAACATTTAATCCAATTAAAAATATATTAATAAAAACTGGATTCTAGCATACTTAAGAGGTGGTTCAGTAACAGTGGACAATCTGACTGTACTTACAGTCAAGAGTCTCTAGTCACCTCTTTAAACTATTCAATTTTAATAAACTTGAAATAGAACAAGGGTCATTAAGACCTGGGAAACAATATGCACTCAGTCTCACCTGCCAAATTAGTTCAGATTCTTCTAACTTAAAAGGTCTCACCCCCCCCCCCCACAATCATGGCTAACCTGGTCGATAACAATAAAGTTAAAGTTGTGGTTGTTACATACAGATATATGTTTAGCTAGGGCGTTCTCGAATTTACACTTTCTGATAGCATACAAGTGTTCATCACTTCTATCCCTAAGTCTTCTTTCGCTCTTACCAACATAGAAGACCGGGCAAGATGTGCATCTAGCTAGTTAAACAACAAAGGTAGAATTGCAATTGTATTTGTGTTTTAATTTATAAGAAACACCATTTAGATGGAAATAATTGGTTTCAAACACGTATCTACAATAATTGCAATTCTGACACTTGACCATACCTTGATTGCATACACAGGGGGTATTACGTCCTTCAAGCACAGCCTTAATATTCCTCCCTCTCCGAAAAGCCACTTTTGGTCTGTCACCTAGTTTATCATGTATAAAGGGATACATTTTAAATAATTCCCAATTCTTTCCAATTATATTAATACAAACATTACTGTCTTTACTAAATGTAGTAGTAAAGTATGTTGTATTAGTAGTGTTGGTGCAAGTCTGGTGAGGTTCAACTGTTTCATGTGGGCTGACACAATCATGATTGGACAAATGTCCTGGGTAATCTGATACAAAACAGTTTTTGACTGGGAGAAGTGGTTTATAAACATTTTCACTTCTCTTATCCCTAATTTCCTGGATAGGATTATTCAACAATAATTCTGGATAACCTCAGAATAAAAACATATTGTTAAGCACTGCACATTCCTCTAAGAAGTCGTCGTCCAAACTAGTCATCCTGGCAGCTCTTACGAGTTGCCCCTTGACAACTGACTTCTTTTGTGAGAAAGGGTGACTACTAGTGTAGTGCAAGAAGGTGTTAGAATAAGTCTTTTTCCGAAAAATCTTAGCAGTAAAACAATTAAGCATATAATTCTTACTTAAGAGTACATCCAGATAAACTATATTGTCCTGATCAAATGTGAATGTAAATTGTAAAAATTCGGTAGTCCTGTTGAAATAATGTAGTAAAGATTTACTCATATCCTCATTTCCATTAAATAAATTGAAAATGTCATCCAGGAATCTCGTGTAATGTATGAATTTATCAAAAAACTTGTTCTTGTTAGAGAAAACAAATTCAGATCCCCAGTAAGCCATTACTAAATTGGCTATACTCCCACCACAAGGTGACCCCATTGCCACCCCCACTTTCTGTAAGAAAACTTCATCTTGGAAAACAAAGTAATTGTTGGAAAGTACTAAATCACTAAGATTGTAAACAAGATGTATTTCTCTATTTGGAGCATTATGTCTCTTTAACATGAGAGCGACCCAGTCAAGTGCTATGTTGTGTGGTATACTGGTATACAAATCTCTCACATCTATTGTTAAAAAATTATAGTGAGAGTTAAACTCAATAGATTTTATATTCTCAAGAAATGTCCAAGAGTCTTTACAAATTTGAAGCTCCTTGACTATGTATTTCTGAGGTATACCATCCACAACTTTAGCACAAGAATACGTGGGAGACCCTCTACTATCTACTAATGGTCCCAATGGAGGGTTCTCTATAGATTTGTGAATTTTTGGAATACTGAAAATATAAGGGTACCTTGGAAACATTGTAGTTAAGTAACAGTACAACTTGTGGTCAATTCTACTATCAATGTAGAATTCCTCGATACAATCCTTTATGGCCTTATATGCCTTATTAACTTCTTATCTCAAGCTAGTTGCATATACATCGGATTTAAGTAATTCACCCATACGGTTGAAATAGTCAGATGTGCTGAATACTACTAACCCTCCTCCTTTGTCTGGTTTGCAAAACCGAAGACTTTGGGATTTAAAAAACTGTAGATAGTCATATTCTGTTTTATTTATGTTGGAAGGTGAACTACGTATTAATGGCATGTCTGATATCAAGCTCACAACATATCTCAAACAACTCAAGTGCTGGATGGAGTGGGGGATTGTAAGCACTAGGAATATGTAATTTGTCATGTTCGAAAGTGTTGGGAACATTTCCCATTAACAAATTAAAATTGAATTTCCTAGTAAAAAGTTTAATATCCAAGATGGTGTCAACTATATTCAAAGGCTTAGAAGGAACGAACGTTAAACCTTTAGACAAGAATTCCACCATATTGGTGTCAAATCTGGTAGTACTAAAATTATACAACTGGAAGTCACCTGATTTATTTAAAACAATCTCTACTTGCTGTGATGTTAATAAATGGTCAATGTTAAATACATTTTGTCTCTCAGTCAATAGTGGGTCTAATACTTCTAAATCACACAATACTTGATCAGTTTCAATATTCTTGAGAAAAGTAGGAACAGCTAACAAATTGTTTAAATGACTTAAATGTATTACTTCTTGTTCCTTTGTTTGTTGTTCCTCCATTTCACATTGGAGTGTGGTTGTTGAAAGTTTTTTTATGTCGTTTTCGGTCGTGCCCCCATATGGGGGCGCTGTTGAAAATTTTGATGTTGATTATTGGAACTACCGCTTCTTAACCTCTCACTCCAAAGACCTTCCCTTAGTACTCCAGCATTCAAGTCCTGGTCAGATGTACTGTCAATAACATTATTACCCGACCTGTCATTAGCCAAGACCATGTCAACTGAAGCAGGCATATGGGTTGAAACCCCATTCTGGTCACAGTTAGTCACATTTGTTCTGTTGGAATAAAATAGACCTTTTTTCCATACCTGATCAGGTGGAGGGTTAGGGTAAGCCACACCTTGTTTGTAAGCATTACAGTCTCTAACAAGCTTTTTAATTTTGTGAGACTGTAATTTAAACATAAGCTCGTCAATACTAGAAAAAGTACGTTCATATTCAAATTTATATCTATTAAATTCGAGATCTGATTGTATCATTTTATCTAGATCTACTAGGTGAACAGAGAGTTCTTCAACCCACAGTAATTTTTGACAATAAGTTCAATTAATTCCATTCCCTGGTGGTCAAACAAACAAATGAAGTCTGTGTGAAATACCGAACCAGCTTCCAAGCCGGTTGGATATGGGGAACATCTTAGTCCCTTAGGTACAATCTTCCATAAAAGGCATTCATTAAAATAAGAAATTTCTAATTGCAATTTTTTCATTTTGAGAAGACAAACATCGAATGCCTTTAATTTACTACTCAAATCGTCATTAATGTGATCACGAGTAACAAAACTGGCCTTGCTACTGTCAGTACGAGTTTCGCTAGAAAAGTTAAAAATATTCTTTAGCCATGCCGGTGAACCAGCAATAGCATTATTACCTTCACTTCCTTGTAGTTGATTGTGATGGGCCGGTGGTCTCTGGACAGTACTATCCGAAGTACCATCGCCAAATAGTGAACAAGCCATGTTGCCTGGATTGATATTATCCGCTGAACTTGCACCATTGGATAATGGACAAAACATACTCCCTAGATTAGCACTGGCCATATCGGTAGGAGGAACTTTACTTCCTTTAACTGAATTAGATGAAACCAATGGAACCGATATGTTGGCAACCCTGGATTGAATGTTGAGGTTCTTATGTTCAGTAAAACTTCTCGTTGCTAGTTTAGCTTGAGGGAGTGACTGGGCAGTATTCTCTGAGACAGTAGGGTTTCTTTGCGGGCTTAAGCATACAGGCAAAGCTCGACTCGGTGAAGTATTCACATTACCATTGGACACAAGGTTAAAAAATCCCATCTGTCCTGTTCGCTGGATGTTACTATCCGGCCGCCGTGAAGAATACACAGCTGACATAAAGGTTTGGCGAAAATCACGATGTTCAGCATCAAGTTGGTCCAATCTGGAAAATAAACTCTCAATTTTATTATTAATGGAGTTCAAGAAGCTGCCCACGACCGGATTGTCGATATTATCCAATAGGTCCCCGGCAGTAGAACTTGATTTCCCAGGATTATCACTTGGTTTAAACACTGAAGGTGTGTGTTCAGGTCAAAAAGGGCTGTTACCACTGATTTCACCAGTTGCCATATCAAACTGCAAACAACTCAAGGCAAAAAGGCAAAAAACTAATAAAATAAAAAAGCAGGACGAAACAGCGTGACAGCTGAGATTAACTTTATTCAAATTATCTTTAAGCGCTTTTTGTCAGTTAAAATAACTGACTTCTTCAGAAATAACAGTAACAAAGTTCAGTCTCCATTTAAAAAGCATAGTAATCAAGAACTCCATTATTACTCAAGTAATTGAATAATTACCTGTCTCCATTTTAAAGAGACATATATTAATTCTACATACCAAAGACTTAAAAAAAATCATACCACACATTCTAAAAAGAATACATATATATATATATATATATATATATATATATATATATATATATATAGTTCCCTATCAGAAGCCTGAAACACTATAAGCCTGAAAATCAAAATCCTGAAAACTATAGACTGAAAGTTCAAAATCCTGAAAGACCAAAATCCTGAAACTCAAAATCCTGAAAACACAAAATGGACATACTGACGTCATTGCGGCGTTGCTATTGTTAGCCCTGTGGTGTTGGGTCATGCGTTGGGTTCAGGTAAGTGTGCGGTTGATTTTATGTTAGGGTTAGGGGCGGTTTAAGTGAGTTAGGGTTAGGGCACAGGTTAGGCATGTATGCAATAGTGACAAATATTGGGGTTAGGGGCGGTTTAAGTGAGTTAGGGTTAGGGCGCGGGTCAGGTGAGTGTGCGATAGTGACGGACCTTAGGGTTAGGGTTAGGGTCAGGGTCAGTTGGTAGATATTAGTGTCTTTATAGTGACATATTAGCATTATTTGTGTTTTCAGGATTTTGAGTTTAAGGATTTTGGTCTTTCAGGATTTTGAACTTTCAGTCTATAGTTTTCAGGATTTTGATTTTCAGGCTTATAGTGTTTCAGGCTTCTGATAGGGAACCATATATATATATATATATATATATATATATATATATATATATATATATATATATATACAATATTTAATCCAATTAAAAATATATTAATAAAAACTGGATTCTAGCATACTTAAGAGGTGGTTCAGTAACAGTGGACAATCTGACTGTATTTACAGTCAAGAGTCTCTGGTCACCTCTTTAAATTATTCAATTTTAATAAACTTGAAATAGAACAAGTGTCATTAGGACCTGGGAAACAATATGCACTCAGTCTCACCTGCCAAATTAGTTCAGATTCTTATAACTTAAAAGGTCTCACCCCCCCCCCCCCCCCCACAATCATGGCTAACCTGGTCGATAACAATAAAGTTAAAGTTGTGGTTGTTACATACAGATATATGTTTAGCTAGGGCATTCTCGAATTTCCACTTTCTGATAGCATATAAGTGTTCATAAATTTTATCCCTAAATCTTCTTTTGGTCTTACCAACATAGAAGACTGGGCAAAATGTGCATCTAGCTAGATAAAAACAAAGGTAGAATTGCAATTGTATTTGTGTTTTAATTTATAAGAAACACCGTTTAGATGGAAACAATTGGTTTCAAACACATATCTACAATAATTGCAATTCTGACACTTGACCATACCTGGATTGCGTACACAGGGGGTATTACGTCCTTCAAGCACAGCTTTAATATTCCTCCCTCTCTGAAAAGCCACTTTTGGTCTGTCACCTAGTTTATCATGTATAAAGGGATACATTTTAAATAATAATTAAATAATAAGAGGTGACCAGAGACTCTTGACTGTAAATACAGTCAGATTGTCCACTGTTATTGAACCACCTCTTAAGTATGCTAGAATCCAGTTTTTATTAATATATTTTTAATTGTATTAAATGTTGTATATATATTTTTTCTTTTTATAATGTGTGGTATGATTTTTAAGTCTTTGGTATGTAGAATTAATATATGTCTCTTTAAAATGAAGAGACAGGTAATTATTCAATTACTTAGGTAATAATGGAGTTCTTGATTACTACACTTTTTAAATGGAGACTGAACTTTGTTACTGTTATTTCTGAAGAAGTCTGTTATTTTAACTGACGAAAAGTGCTTAAAGATAATTTGAATAAAGTTAATCTCGGCTGTCACGCTGTTTCGTCCTGCTTTTTTATTTTATTTGTTTTTTGCCTTTTTGCCTTGAGTTGTTTGCAGTTTGATATGGCAACTGGTGAAAGCAGTGGTAACAGCCCTTTTAGACCTGAAGACACACCTTCGGTGTTTAAACCAAGTGAAAATCCTGGGAAATCAAGTTCTACTGCCGGGGACCTATTGGATAATATCGACAATCCAGTCATGGGCAGCTTCTTGAACTCCATTAATAATAAAATTGAGAGCTTATTTTCCAGATTGGGCCAACGTGATGCTGAACATCGTGATTTTTGCCAAACTTTTACGTCAGCTGTGTATTCTTCATGGCTGCTGGATAGTAACATCCAGCAAACGGGACAGATGGGATTTTTTAACATTGTGTCCAAAGGTAATGTGAATACTTCACCAAGTCGAGCTTTGCCTGTATGCTTAAGCCCGCAAGGAAACCCTACTGTCTCAGAGAATACTGCCCAGTCGCTCCCTCAAGCTAAACTAGCAACGGGAAGTTTTACTGAACATAAGAACCTCAACATTCAATCCAGGGTTGCCAACATATCGGTTCCATTGGTTTCATCTAATTAAGTTAGAGGAAGTAAAGTTCCTCCTACCGATATGGCCAGTGCTAATCTAGGGAGTACGTTTTGTCCATTATCCAATGGAGCAAGTTCAGCGGATAATATCAATCCAGGCAACACGTCTTGTCCACTATTTGGCGATGGTACTTCGGATAGTACTGTCCAGAGACTACCGGCCCATCACAATCAACTACAAGGAAGTGAAGGTAATAATGCTATTGCTGGTTCGCCGGCATGGCTAAAGAATGCTTTTAACTTTTCTAGCGAAACTCGTCCTGACAGTAGCAAGGCCAGTTTTGTTACTCGTGATCACATTAATGATGATTTGAGTAGTAAATTAAAGGCATTCGATGTTTGTCTTCTCAAAATGAAAAAATTGCAATTAGAAATTTCTTATTTTAATGAATGCCTTTTACGGAAGGTTGTACCTAAGGGACTAAGACGTTACCCATATCCAACCGGCTTGGAAGCTGGTTCGGTATTTCACACAGACTTCATTTGTTTGTTTGACCGCCAGGGAATGGAATTAATTGAACTTACTGTCAAACCTTATAAGCTGTGGGTTGATGAACTCTCTATTCACCTTGTAGATCTAGATAAAAGGTTACAATCAGATCTTGAATTTAATAGATATAAATTTGAATATGAACGTACTTTTTCTAGTATTGATGAACTTATGTTTAAATTACAGTCTCACAAAATTAAAAAGCGTGTTAGAGACTGTAATGCTTACAAACAAGGTGTGGCTTACCCTAACCCTCCACCTGATCAGGTATGGAAAAAAGGTCTATTTTATTCCAACAGAACAAATGTGACTAATTGTGACCAGAATGGGGCTTCAGCCCATATGCCTGCTTCAGTTGACATGGTCTTGGCTAATGACAGGTCGGGTAATAATGTTATTGACAGTACATCTGACCAGGACTTGAATGCTGGAGTACTAAGGGAAGGTCTTTGGAGTGAGAGGTTAAGAAGCGGTAGTTCCAATAATCAACATCTAAATTTTCAACAGCGCCCCCATATGGGGGCACGACCGAAAACGACATAAAAAAACTTTCAACAACCACACTCCAATGTGAAATGGAGGAACAACAAACAAAGGAACAAGAACTAATACATTTAAGTCATTTAAACAATTTGTTAGCTGTTCCTACTTTTCTCAAGAATATTGAAACTGATCAAGTATTGCGTGATTTAGAAGTATTAGACCCACTACTGACTGAGAGACAAAATGTATTTAACATTGACCATTTATTAACATCACAGCAAGTAGAGATTGTTTTAAATAAATCAGGTGACTTCCAATTGTATAATTTTAGTACTACCAGATTTGACACCAATATGGTGGAATTCTTGTCTAAAGGTTTAACGTTCGTTCCTTCTAAGCCTTTGAATATAGTTGACACCATCTTGGATATTAAACTTTTTACTAGGAAATTAAATTTTAATTTTTTAATGGGAAATGTCCCTAACACTTTTGAACATGACAAATTACATATTCCTAGTACTTACAATCCCCCACTCCATCCAGCACTTGAATTGTTTGAGAAATGTTGTGAGCTTGATATCAGACATGCCATTAACACCGGTGTCTTACGTAGTTCACCTTCCAACATAAATAAAACAGAATATGACTATCTACAGTTTTTTAAATCCCAAAGTCTTCGGTTTTGCAAACCAGACAAAGGAGGAGGGTTAGTAGTATTCAACACATCTGTCTATTTCAACCATATGGGTCAATTACTTAAATCCAATGCATATTCAACTAGCTCAAGATCAAAAGTTAATAAGGCATATAAGGCCATAAAGGATTGTATCGAGGAATTCTACATTGATAGTAGAATTGACCACAAGTTGTACTGTTACTTAACTACAATGTTTCCAAGGTACCCTTGTATTTTCAGTATTCCGAAAATTCACGAATCTATAGAGAACCCTCCATTGAGACCATTAGTGGATAGTAGAGGGTCTCCCACGTATTCTTGTGCTAAAGTTGTGGATGGTATACTTCAGAAATACATAGTCAAGGAGCTTCAAATTTGTAAAGACTCTTGGACATTTCTTGAGAAAATAAAATCTGTTGAGTTTAACTCTCACTATAATTTTTTAACAATAGATGAGAGAGATTTGTATACCAGTATACCACACAACGTAGCACTTGACTGGGTCGCTCTCATGTTAAAGAGACATAATGCTCCGAATAGAGAAATACATCTTGTTTACGATCTTAGTGATTTAGTACTTTCCAGCAATTACTTTGTTTTCCAAGATGAAGTTTTCTTACAGAAAGTGGGGGTGGCAATGGGGTCAACTTGTGGTGGGAGTATAGCCACTTTAGTAATGGCTTACTGGGAATCTGAATTTGTTTTCTCTAACGAGAACAAGTTTTTTGATAAATTCATACATTACACGAGATTCCTGGATGACATTTTCAATTTATTTAATGGAAATGAGGATATGAGTAAATCTTTACTACATTATTTCAACAGTAATATGGAATTTTTACAATTTACGTTCACATTTGATCTAGACAATATAGCTTATCTGGATGTACTCTTAAGCAAGAATTATATGCTTAATTGTTTTACTGCTAAGATTTTTCGGAAAAAGACTTATTCTAACACCTTCTTGCACTACACTAGTAGTCATCCTTTCTCACAAAAGAAGTCAGTTGTCAAGGGGCAACTCGTAAAAGCTGCCAGGATGATTAGTTTGGACGACGACTTCTTACAGGAATGTGCAGTGCTTAAAAATATGTTTTTATTCAGAGATTATCCAGAATTATTGTTCAATAATCTTATCCAGGAAATTAGGGATAAGAGAAATGAAAATATTTATAAACCACTTCTCCCGGTCAAAAACTGTTTTGTATCAGATTACCCAGGACACTTGTCCAATCATGATTGTGTCAGCCCACATGAAACAGCTGAACCTCACCAGATTTGCACCAACACTACTAATACAACATACTTTACTACTACATTTAGTAAAGACAGTAATGTTTGTATTAATATAATTGGGAAGAATTGGGAATTATTTAAAATGTATCTCTTTGTACATGATAAACTAGGTGACAGACCAAAAGTGGCTTTTCGGAGAGGGAGGAATATTAAGGCTGTGCTTGAAGGACGTAATATCCCCTGTGTACGCAATCCAGGTATGGTCAAGTACCAGAATTGCAATTATTGTAGATACGTGTTTGAAACTAATTGTTTCCATCTAAACGGTGTTTCTTATAAATTAAAACACAAATACAATTGCAATTCTACCTTTGTTGTTTATCTAGCTAGATGCATATTTTGCCTGGTCTTCTATGTTGGTAAGACCGAAAGAAGACTTAGGGATAGAATTTATAAACACTTATATGCTATCAGAAAGTGTAAATTCGAAAACGCCCTAGCTAAGCATATATCTGTATGTAACAGCCACAACTTTAACTTTATTGTTATTGACCAGGTTAGCCATGATTGTAGGGGGGGGGGGGCCGAGACCTTTTAAGTTAGAAGAATCTGAACTAATTTGGCAGGTGAGACTGAGTGCATATTGTTTCCCAGGTCTTAATGACACTTGTTCTATTTCAAGTTTATTAAAATTGAATAGTTTAAAGAGGGGACCAGAGACTCTTGACTGTAAATAGTCAGATTGTCCACTGTTATTGAACTACCTCTTAAGTATGCTAGAATCCAGTTTTTATTAATATATTTTTAATTGTATTAAATGTTGTATATATATATATATATATATATATATATATATATATATATATATATATATATATTTCTTTTTATAATGTGTGGTATGATTTTTTAAGTGTTTGGTATGTAGAATTAATATATGTCTCTTTAAAATGAAGAGACAGGTAATTATTCAATTACTTTGGTAATAATGGAGTTCTTGATTACTACACTTTTTAAATGGAGACTGAACTTTGTTACTGTTATTTCTGAAGAAGTCTGTTATTTTAACTGATGAAAAGCACTTAAAGATAATTTGAATAAAATTAATCTTGGCTGTCACACTGTTTCGTCCTGCATGATATAATTATTTAAGCACCAACTTGATGTATATCTACCGTGGCTTAGTGGTACTTCATGGTGTGTAGTGTGTGCAAGGTCTGGGGTTCGAAGACTTACAGAGGTGTTTTATTTTGCTCCCGAGCAGAACAAGTGCCCTCACATACAGAGTGACTAAGGCACTTTTAAGAAGTTGTAAGCAGGTTTGTGTGGGTTTGCGCAATGCTTAGCATTGCTTAGCCAAGCGCAAACCCATGCAAACCCACTCACTACTGCTTAATAGTGCTTACTCCCGCTCATCCCCGCACTTATTTCTTTGAAAGAAAAGAAAAATGGGGAGATAGGAAAGTGGTGAAAAAGGGGCACAAAGAGGGAAAGATAGTATGGAAAATAGCTCGGGATGTGCAGGACGGGTGTAGGGGAGGTCCATATCTGCCCATTTCTTCAATAGCCACAGCTGTGCATATGCAATAAATTTGGAGGTAGATATGAACCCTTCAACCCCAGAGAAAGGGGTGAGGACAACAAAGTATGTTGTAATGCCAATTAAATAACATTTCATGTGTCCAGTGGACATGTATGCAAAATGGGCAGCTATGTATGGGGCGTATTTTTTTTTTTGGGAGCAGATTCCCCTTTTTTTTTTCAGGTGAGAGTGGAATGTGGGGTAGGGGAAGTAGGTATATTTGGGGAGGTAAGTTGGGGAGGTAAACAGACAAGACAAACAAGACACATAAAGGGTTGGTATATGACACATGTGGTGGGTGAACACCTTTGATGGGGAGGGATGTTTGGAAATCGCAAGCCCATGAGCCCCCAGATGGAAACAGTGGAACTGAGGTCCCCACCAATGGTCAGTCACCACTACACCTTCTCAGCTCAGTGGGTAGCTGTGCTGGCGGCTGTGTAGGAGGGGCAGGCTGACCCAGGATTTGCACCACCCGGGCCTCAAGCTGGCATAGAGGTTCTGCAACAGAATGTCCAATCTCTCTACGCACCACAGCCTGGACCGTTCGAAGGATGATAGGTGCCCCTCCACCCATGCTTGCATGGGGGGTGAGCCCCATCCCCTGCAGAGCTTCCACCCAAAGGTGGCACAAGGCCAATGGAGGAGGAGGTCCCAGGCTGGGCACCAGATCTTCTGGTGCCAGGTGCCATGGCCAGCTGAGGTGTGACAGGTGTGTCTGCTGGGACTGGCCTTCCCATACGAACTATGTTTTGGAGAGTTTAATAAAGATATGAGTTAGTAACAGTCAACAGTATTCCCAATTAGTTATAACAGCATACAGAAGTATTCCTATTAAACCAACACACCAGATTTTCAACAGTTGAAAAGCAAGCATAACACATGCATATATAGAACAATAGTGGACATTACAACAGCATGCAGGTTGAATTGATGGCAACAGGCCACCGATATTGTGGTATTTTAACAGGGCACATGCATAGAAATAAATGCAAATATTTATAAACCAATAGGACATATGTCCCAACAAATGTTTTGAGATTAGATATACCGATTGAGGTGTGGAATTGCATTTTTTTATGCACATACAGTAGGGTGGGAAAAGACAGCTCAATTAACAACTTATATATCCTTCTAGTTTTCACTACATTCCTATTAACTGCAGTTATATGTCCCTTACGTGTATTATTACACTACCCTATGCCCATATATTGTACAATTGGATTTTGCTAGATCATTATATACATGAGCTGTATCTTACATACAAACTGTCCAAGATGCAGATGTTACTGCAACATATTTTGAGAGTTGCTCACACACATTACTGCTAAGATGGTACACTGACAGATCTACTTTCATATAATTATCTAGATATGTTCAGGTGAAAGTATCAGTTATATGTTAACAGCTCCCTACATTTCTGGCAGCACACTGACATTTCTGGGGAACACAATACCAAGCTACTCATGTGCCAGATTAACCTGTACATGCTGGGCATGAACCAACAGTTGAGGGCTGTACATATGCATACAAGCTACCGGCACTACCTTCATCCACGTTATATGGGCTTTCCCAAATGTGGGTTGACACTGCTTAATACAACACTACTATTTGTAGAATGCAACAGTGCAACAACATATCAAAGAAAATGACACAGACGCACTCCATGAATCATACATTTATTAAAGGATTATTACACCTTTATTTATTGGGTTAAAAGACTTTTTGAAGGCTCTCTCATTTATTTTATATAACAGTACATGCAGAATTATTACTAACCTGCCTCTTGACTCAGCCTTTGCAGCCTATGTTCATGGGCTTGCAGGTTCATAGCCTGGTCACCCGCAGCTGTGAAGTAAATGCAGTGATATTGAGACATACCTATCCATAGTATAGACAAGCATAGCAATTCTTAACTACTTAATACTTACTCAGTACTGGGGCATTAGGCATAGTATGGGATTCCTGGATCCACTGGTCCAGTTCATCCTCCCTACGTCGCTTCAGGTCAGAATAATGGTGCCTGACCTGCTTACCAGTCCAAGAAACACCAGTGGTACTGGTGAGATCATGGACAAGACTGTTCTAGGCCTCTGTTTTATATTGGGTACCCTGGTACTGGCCCCGCAGGAGTCTTTCCTCATGTTTGTAGACAAGGAGCCAAACCTTAATTTTGGACTCTTGGATGCCCCAGCGTTGCACTCTAAATCAAGTGCCTTCACCAACACCAGCCATGCTGACTGCTAAAGGAAGCTACAACCAGTTATAGCAAGTATTACCGCCTGTGGAGCTTAAATATGCCTCATTTCCCACACTTATTTGTGATTGGCCAGTTTTGGAAAATCTCAGCTGTAGGCATGCCTGCTTAGCTGATGTTGGCAATGTTTAAAATTCCTTTGATAGATATTTGTCTGTTGAAAGTGCATGTTTGTGAAATGCTGTCATGGCTTAGTGGTTAAGTATAGCGACTATAGTGCACAGTATCCTGAGTTCAAGCTATGTCACTGCTTTTTATTTTCCTGCTGGGCAGACCTGACTGGTTAAGGAAAAGTAAAGCAGGTGTGAGCGTGTTTACCCAACTTTGCCCGACTTTGCCGGATGTTGCCCGACATTGCACTGGTTAGCGCGGTGCACAGCTACGCGCAAATACATTGCAGTTGCGCTGGTTAGCACGGTGCGCAGCTACTCGCAATTGCATTCAAATTTGCTCAATAATGGTAAAATATGCTTAGCAGTACTTTATATTGCTTAAAATAAGGTACTCATGCCTCAGAATGCATAACTATTTCACCTTCATATATATATATATATATATATATATATATATATATATATATATATATATATATATATATATATATATAATTTATTCACTACTACATTTAACATTTCAATGCTTTTTACAAAACTTATACATAAAAAATGTCAGGAAATATTTTTGTATACATATTTCCCACAGAAAATGGAACATGCAGTAGTGGGACTCGAACTGGGAATGCCTCTTTGTGCGAAGGCTGTAACCACTATGCTATTGCTATGTTGCTTAATTTGCATATATTTTTCTTATTATCCTCTTCTAGTGTCTAAGCTGCTAACTGTAGCTAAGCAATGGGCAAACCCGCACAAACCTGCACAACTAAGGACAGCTATATCAGAAGAAAAAAATAAATAAATTATTTTTATTTTTAATTTTGTAAGTTGTTTAACATATGGGAGAGTGTAGTGTTACACTGTACACATGTGAGCGGACTCGCTCATGTAACTGGAAATTGTGGCATTTCTTCATTGCAGGGGCATGGATTTGTGGACTGCTCGGCAGTCTGACATGCCCCCTACACTCGTCCATGCTCCGTGTAAGCTTTAGAGTTGAGGCAGTGCCCCCTCATTAATATGCATGGTGCGCTGCCATCATACTCTTACACTGGCGCTTCTGTGTAAGACTAATCCAGTCTTACACGGAAGATTAGTAAATCCGGGGGAATGTCTGTCAGGGAAACCTTTAGTTCACTGTTCACTGTTCCTTTTAGAGCTGTCTTAGAATCTATCCACTATATACTTGTATAAATCATTATGCTCAGCTGTTCAAACTGACTACTGTTACTTTCAACCTTTATATAAATTTGCTTGGAACAGATTTGATTTTATTTATTTTAATAATGCTATACAGGATATTCTAACACTTTAAAAAGATACAGTGGATATAAAAAGTGTGCACATCCCTGTTAAAAAGCCAGGTTTCTGTGATATGAAAACATTAGACCACGATAACTAATTTCAAAACCTTTCCCACCTTTAATGTGACTTATAACCTGTGCAATTCAGTTGAAAAACAAACAAATCTGTTAGGGGAAAAATATAAAAAAATTAAAAAAAAAACATACAATAAGCTAGTTGCATAAGTGTGCACACCCTTAATCTAATACTTTGTTGAAGCACCTTTTGATTTACTTACAGCATTCAGTCTTCTTGGGTACACACCTGCCATCAATTAAAGAGATTGATTAACCCCAAATAAAGTTCAGCTGTCCTAGTAGGATTTTCCTGACATTTACTCAGTTGCCTGCTACAGCAAAGCCATGGTTTGCAGACAGCTTACTAAGCATCAAAGGGATCTTATTGTTGAAAGGTATCAGTCAGGAAAAGGGTACAAAAAAATTTCCACAGCATTGGATATATATACCATGGAACACAGTAAAGACAGTCATGAAAAAGTGGAGAAAATATGGGACAACAGTGGCGTTGCAAAGAGATAGATGTCCCTCCAAAAGTGGTGAAAAGATAAGAAGAAAACTGTTCAGTGAGGCTGCCAAGAGACCTACAGCAACACTGAAGGAGCTGCAGGAATTTCTGGCAAGTACTGGTTGTGTACTACATGTGACAACAATCTCCCATATTCTCCATATGTCTGGACTATGGGGTAGGGTTGCAAGACAGAAGCTTTTTCTTACACAGAAAAACATCCAGGCCTGGCTAAAATTTGCAAAACAATACATCAAGTCTCCCAAAAGCATGTGGGAAAATGTGTTATGGTCTGATGAATCCAAGGTTGAACTTTTTGGCCACAATTCCAAAAGGTACATTTGGCACAAAAACAGCACTTTGCATCACCAAAAGAACACCATCCCCACGGTGAAGCATGGTGGTGGCAGTATCATGCTTTGGGGTTGCTTTTCTTCAACTGGGGCTTTAGTTAAGGTGGAGGGAATTATGAACAGTTCCAAATACCAGCCACTTTTGGCCCAAAACCTTCAGCCGTCTGCTAGAAAGCTGAAGATGAAGAGGAATTTCACCTTTCAACACGACAATGACCCCAAGCATACATCCAAATCAACAAAAGAATGGCTTCACCAGAAGAAAATTAAAGTTTTAGAATGGCCCAGCCAAAGCCCAGACCTAAATCCAATAGAAAATCTGTGGGGTGACCTGAAGAGGGCTATGCACAAGAAACGCCCTCACAATCTGACAGATGTGGAGCACTTTTGCAAGGAAGAGTTGGCAAATATTGCCAAGTCAAGATGTGCCATACTGATTGACTCCTAACCAAGAAGACTGAATGCTGTAATTAAATCAAAAGGTGTTTCAACAAAGTATTAGTTTAAGGGTGTGCACACTTATGCAACCAGCTTATTGTACATTTTTTTATTTCTTATATTTTTTCCCCTGACAGAGTCGTTTGTTTTTCAATTGAATTTTACAGGTTATAGGTCACATTAAAGGTGGGAAAAGTTTTGAAATGATTTATTGTGGTCTCATTTTTTTATATCACAAAAACCTGGCATTTTAAGAGGGGTGTATAAATTTTTTATATCTACTGTATATATATTTTTGGATATACTATTTTCCACCGTGTTGAAGATTATGTCTTATTATTCTGCTTGAGTTGGTACTTTGAACTCATGAGCCCCTCTTTGTGTCTAGAATCAAAACAGAATAACTCTTTATCACTGTTTACAACTGTTGTAGTAAGTCTCATGTAATTTGCTGTCTTTTGGATATGGTAGATGCTTTAACAAGGGTAAAAAACAGAGACATGTGCCTGCTCAAAATGGTGTGGCTTAGTTTGTCCATCCTGGAAATGTAACCAGGCAGGCTATGTCTTTTTGCTCCCACCAGCAAATGTGGGCATTTTGGGTAGGAGTTATACTCTTTCCTTGATACCTTCCAGGGTAGAAGATAGTCCTTCCTCCTCAATGGGGGAAGGTTCACTCTCTCATGTATTGCATCTTCATTCAATTAGTAGAAGAAAGAACCCTCCAGGTATCCTGCAGTTATCCTGTGCACATGGCATGCTTAATTTACAGTTAAGGTTAATTTTAAAATAAAACACATATGCATATACGTATATATACATATTTGGGTGCTTTGCTTTAAGGCAATATTCTACCACTGTAGACTAACCAGAGCAGTAGGCATGTACAAGTTGGAGGACATAATGGAATTATACGATATATGGACTGTATCTCTACATCAAAGATCTCCTGCTTTCAGAAGGTGATGTTACTCAGGTACCTTTGCTTGACTGCTGAAGATGTATGATTTTGCAGGAAACCATATTTCTAATTTTAATATTTGTTTTGTTTTATTTTCCAGAAAAGTATTTTAAAGCTGTGTCAAGGATCTTACCAGAAAGCTGTACACTCCCAAAAAGCTTCAGCAGGTATGCAACTTTTGTATATGAACACATGATTAAGATTTCTTATGTTACCTTATAAATACTTTTATCTGTCATCCTTTTGATCTGCATTTGCAGAAAGTCAGTATGTGAATACCTAGTTATACCCATGGTGCATCAAATATTTAAGGAATAACCGACGACGTGGTGTGGTATATTGAAGATTTACCCACGGTTGGTGTGGTTTAATCATGAGGGTGAAGCCCGAGTGATTAAATAAAGCCAACTGTGGGTAAATTTCAATATACCACAACTACAGAGTTGGTTATTGCTATTATACAATGACATTATTTAAGAAAAAGAATATTTTTATTAAATAACGTCTTTGTATAATGGTGCTGTACTGTTTTTCCATGGCTGGTGGTATCCTGCTGCCTTGTTTTGATGTATTGAGCATGCATATGGGACTTGCGTTCCCACACATACCCAGTAAATCAATGCTTTGAAAAAGAAGCAACGGAGAAAAGAAAGTCTCCATTGCTTCATTTTTGTTTGCTTTTTTTTTTTATTAAAAAAATAAGTTTCGGCCACATTAGGGGTAGGAGAGAGAGACAGAATGGAGAAAATGCAAAGAAAATCAGGTACGTGTCTTTAGTTTTAAATAATGCACCTGATTTTTTTTGTATTTCCTCCATGCTGCCTCTCTGGTATGTCCAGAGTCCAGACTATAGATTATTTTGTTAAAAAAAATAAAAGTTATGGAATATACATACGAAAAGAAGTCTGGGTGACTGGACATTTTTCCGTTGGTATATTCTGGGATTTACAACGGGCATGCTGGTTGGGCTGGCCAATCAGTGTGCTCCTTTTCAAATATTAATGGCCAGTCATTGTATAATTTACCTCTTTTCATTTTACCAGTGTTGGTATGAATGCAGGAGCCCAGCACATTGGTTAGCATTTCTTTTTCTGACCAGTGTTGCCTAGCTTGTATAGCTATTATCATTTTTTAAATTGGCATTCACAAGATGAAATAAAAGCTCTACAAAATTAGATCAAATAAGGGAACCCTCTCTATATTTTCTGGTTTGTTCTGATAAATAGTGTTACCAATGAACACACAAAAAATGTGCTGATAGGAAGAAAATGGTTTAAGAAACCTGTCAGTTAATAATTTCTTCCCTGATTATGGTCTACAGTCCATATAGATCTGCATCATATGATCCTGAAGCATTCTGTTGCCCACATCTACTGTAGATTATCAGATCTGCCAAACTGAAATCTAAGCCAATGCACAGAAGGTTAATTACAGTTTATAGGGAAGCAAAACAGTTACCATATAAAACTAACTGGAGTGAGGTGCTCAGAGGAAAAACTGCAGATGGAATGTGAAAAGTTTTGAAAGAGAAATTGAGTGCAAAATGTCAAAAAAATGTTTAACATTAGGATCTAGGCACACAACATCAGGGGGGTATGTTTCCATAAGAACAAGATACCTGATTAAAGTGAGAGACAAAAAATATAAGAAATGGAAGAGAGGTTGAACTACAGCTTTGAAAACTGAAATAAACAGCTGAACAAACAGATTAAGCATAGTGTTAGACAAGATCAAGAAAAATTTGAAGAAAATTTATTTAAAGATATTAAGCATAATAGGAAACCTTTTTATAGATACATAAGATGTGGAAGGAGTAAAGATACACAAATTGATAAACTGTGAGCAGATTCTAAAATGTATTCTCAGACACAACAGATTATAGATATATTTACAAAATCTTATGCAAAACAGTTTGGCTCCACAAAAGGGGTGTTAAGTTGTCCTAGTGACATCCAGGTAACCCCAGATACTGGAATCAAATTAGATTATATATTGAAAATGAACTGTGCAAATTGGATCCAAACTAAGCACAGGGAGGAGACGTAATAAGTAACAATGACCTGAGAACACTTCAGCAAGAGCTCACATTACCATTATATCTATTATTCACTAGGTCATATAAATATGGGGAGATTACTCAAGATTGGAGACATGCACTTATTAATCCTGTCTTTAAGGGAAAGGGGAGTAGGACAAACCCAGAATCATATAGACCCTTAAGTCTACTTTCATGTTGTGGAAAAATAATGGAGAAGGTAATATTGGATAAGTTATTGTTAGAATTGGATAGGTTGGGACTTGAAACCATATATCAGCATGCATATGTTGAAAATACATCTATTACCACCTGTAACGTGATGTTCTTTAACAATATAATAACAGCTATGAATGAAAAATTGTGCTGTGATGTAATTTATATAGATTTAATGTCAGCATTTGACAGGGTCATACACAAAACACTGATCAATAAATTAGTACAACTAGGTATTGATATACTGTTGATAAGATGGATAGCTGCATGGCTTACGAATAGGACATGGACAGTATCACACACCAACTGGACAGGTGAAATCCTTGGTTACAGTCAAGGTGTCCCACAGGGCTCTGTCCCAGGTCCATACTTGTTTAGATTGTATCTTTCAGACCTTAATTTTTCATCTGAGGTGTTCTACAGTCTATATGCTAATGACTTGAAATTGGGTTAACTGATTACAAGTGTTACAGATAAGGCATGTCTGCAAAATAATTTGACTAAAGTGACCATTTGGGCACAGGAGAATAACATGCTGATAAATACATCAAAAACTAAGCATATGAGATTTGGGAGACATAAACTGAAAGGTGAATATTTAATACAGCACACAGTGATTGAAACTGCAGACTCATTTAAGCACCTGAGTATATGGGTAGATTCAGCTATGAGTTTTTCTAATCATATCAACCAATTAGCTAATGATAGTTATAGAACTATAGGTTGTATAAAAAGATTTATAAAGTCTAGGAAATTAAACATAATGAAGTCATTGTTTGTTAGTTACATTAGATCCAAACCTGAGTATGGAATAACAATATGGAAACCATATAGGAAAACAAGCATGAATAAACTGGAATGAGTACAGCGGAAATATACTAAGGGCATCCATGGATGTGAAAATCTAAGTTATTATGAAAGAGTAAAATATCTGAACTTGTACAGTGTCTCTTACAGATACCTAAGAGGATATCTTATTCAGGTCTATAGGGCATTTAGAGACAACTACCTCTGGGAATTTTTGGGGTTAACAAAAAGTACTAGAGAATCATCAGACAACCTGTGTAGGAGATTCTATAGGAATGAGAAGTGTACTAATTGGTTCTCTGATAGAGTAGGTGATGCATGGAACAGACTACCAAATTATAGTAAAGCAAGTACTAGTTTAGATATTTTTAAGACCAACCTGCACATTTATTATGGGAACAAGTGTTTTGGTATATTGACAAGCTAAAAGGGCATTAATGCCCGTGCTTAAAACATCTGTATGTATGCGTGTAGAAGCTACTAGCACATGGTTCAATTGCTTTCTGCTACTTTCTCAAAATTGTAAGTATTTGACCTCCCTAGTTAAAGTTTATTTAACTTCTTTATACAACACATCATAACAAAATGTAATAACAATCAGATTAAGAATAATATAGAACTAAAACAAGAACAAACATATCATAAAACCACAACATAACAGGCTAATGGAAATAAATATGTTTTTGATGCCTCCCTGAAAACTGTCCAGAAAAGAATATACTTAAAGTCACTAAGGTAGTGAGTTTCACAGGTGAAAGAAGCTTGGTAGTAAAAAGTGCAAAAGCCTGAAGTTTTAAAGTCAACCCAAAGAATTACTAGCGGCTCCTTAGAGGGTGAACGCAACACCCATATTGGGCAGTATGGCACAATGACAGCCTTCAGGCAGTAAGGCTCTAGGTTGTCAATGGACAAATAAACTAGCATTAGAACTGTGAAGATAATCCTACAGCAGATGGATAGGGAGTAAAGTTAGGCCTCACATAACGGGGGTTATATGTCATGAACATGACGCAGCAGTAAATAGCCTAGCTGCAGAGTTCTGCACTATCTCTATGTAATCCTGTTAAATGATAGCTAGTTTCAGGTAAAGGGCATTGCAGTGATCCAGTTTAGAGCAGGCCAAGGCATGAACAAGTGGCGCATCTATTTGATGTATTATGTGCTTAATCCTGGAGATTAATCCTGGAGATGTTTATCAGATGAAATCAGAATCACTTTGCTGCAGCAGACACTTGATCCAGAAATGTTAGTTGTGAATCAAAAATAATAACAAAATGATGCACCTTACTAACAGATTCAAGCTTATCACCACTATATATCATTTTACTAATGGTATGGTGGGGGATTCTGTCAGGGTTGCACAAATAAGAACTATATTGAAGAAACGAAACCTCTAAACCACAAAAGAAGAAGGAAACAGGTTCCAACCACGAGCGATAGGTTCTTGCGACCACAATCCACAAGCGCAAAACAGTCAGCTGGCCAAATGTCGACAATAAGCTGCACTGATGTATAAAAACACCTTTATTCTACAACAAAACCGAAACAACACGGCTCGGCAAAAACTCTATTTATTGAACATAAAAGAGTGATAAAAGTGAGCGCCTTCGCGATGACACTATCGCTTCTTCAGACTGTCTAAAGAAGCAATAGTATTTTCGTGAAAGCGCTCACTTTTATCACTCTTTTATGTTCAATAAATAGAGTTTTTTCCTAGCTGTGTTGTTTCGGTACTTGTTTTTTACTTCAAGTTTACACAGTTTTCTTGTATCACACCTTTCACCTGTTCCTGTGTATTTTTACTTTTTATGGTACAAAAAAACTTATCCCTGAAAAGATCCTACAGTTAGACAGGTAGGAAATAAACCAGTCATGAACCATAGCACCACAGTAGGATTGCAAATGTTCTGTTGAGATGTCATGGTCCACTGTGTAAAATGCTGCAGAGAGAGAGAACCACAAGGAGCAATGATGCATAGAGCCTCTGCTCTCTTGCCATTAGATCATTAACTGCTCTACTAAGAGCTGTTTCAGTGCTGTGGCAATTGCAAAAGCCCGACTGGAAAAGAGGCATAAGTCTACAGTCTTTGAGGTAGATTTCTAATTGCTTATTTCACTATGCAACTAAATTCATATGCAAGAGACACTGTTTCATCATTGACTGAGATATCAGAATCACTCAACATGACAAGCTGTTGATGACCCAAGACTGGATCAGTATGAAAATCTGTCAACTCCTGAAGAAATACGCTTGCAGTACCTGAGGGATGGTAGACAAGGAGAAACCTGTAGTTTGCTCTTTTAACAAGGAGCTGTTCAAAGGAAATGGTCTTTCTAGCAACCACCCTGGTTAAATTAAGTTTACTGTTAATGTAAGATACAACTCCACCCGGATTGTAGTCCCCCTCCTCCTAGAGCAGTGCGTAAGTGAGACTACTTGGGGAATTGCAACAGCTGACTGATGACTCAAGTTCTTATCCTTCCAGTCCTTAGTTATAAAAGCAAGGCCAGTGTTATGCACCAGATCAGAAAAAATACCTCCTGTGTTGATCCTATCAGCTAAATGATTGTACTATACACCTGCATACATACATACATACATACACCTCCACAGAACCCTAACCCTAATTCTAAACTTCACTCCTTAAGCAAATACTCCATCACAGGTACAATGTCAGACTCTCTCAGTGATCATATCCCGGTTTATATGACTAGACATCTCACACATCCAGTTAAACAGCATATTTATAAAATAACACATAACCTTTCCAAGTTTAACTCACAAATGTTCATTACTACACTATCATCTGTTAAATGGAACTTCTTAAAAATCCTCCCCTTAGACAATGCTATAATTGAATTCAGCACAACTTTTCTACATATTCTAGTCTCGCACCTCCTAGAAGGAAGACACTAAAAACAAGTAATGCAATCTGGCTATCGAAAAAGGGTAAAATGCTAACGGAGGACAGAGAAAAAACATGGAAAGAATGGAAAAAATATAAAACACCTCAATACCTTGAAAACGTCAGAATACTTCACAATCGGACTTAAAGGCAAATAAATGAAGAAAAAACCCTGTACTATAGTAACTTTCAGAATAATACTAAATACCACCCTAAAAAAGTTTGGACATCCATTAAAGAAATCTTACATACAGGACAAAAAATCAACCCAAAACTCTCTCCCCATTTTTCACTTCCTGAAACTGCAATACAGTTCAACTCTTTTTTTATTGATAGTATAGCATGTTTGACCAAGGATTCTTCGGCATCTAATCCCAACCCTGCCCAACAGCCACATATCACCCCCATCCACTTTCACCTTTAAATGTGGACCCACATCCTATATAAAGTTACTCTTAAACAAACTTAAACCATGCTCTTCTTCAGATTATGACCTTCCAAGTGAATACCTAGAAATAGCCGCCAATAGCATTGCCTATCCTTATAAATAGCTCATCCATGAATCCCACATTCTCTCTCTATCTGGAAAAAAGTCGCACATTGTCCCTCTGGACAAAGGAGGAAATTCAATAAACAGTAATAACTTTAGAACTATAGCAATCTTATCTCCCCTCACCAAAATACTTGAAAAATGTACTCAAAAGCAATTGATAGATTATCTCCTGCAGGAAGAGCTCCTGTCCTCTACACAACATGGCTTCCATCCTTCCCATAGGTCTAGCACTGCTCTTCAAACCCTTCTGTCAGTAAAACTGGAGATAAGGGCAAACTAGTCTCTTTCTTATTTCTAGACTTGTCTAAAGCCTTTGACACAGTTTGTCACAGCAAACTTCTTTGAATGTCCTCACTAGGTCTCTCTCAGTCCACCCTTCTGTGGTTCAAAAGCTACCTGTCCAGTACTTATCAGTCAGTAAAGTGGCACTCCATGTTCTTTCCTTACCTCCCAGTCACCACCGGCGAACCACAAGGCTCTATCCTTGGTTCTCTTCTCTTTAACATTTTCACCAACACCCTCTATACTTCCACACCACAGGCCATCCTAATACAGTATCTCACCTGCACATCTGACAACATCTAACAACATGGTACACCTCCAAAACATTATTGAGGAAGCTTTAACAGCCACTGAAACATGGCTTTGTAACTAATAACTCATGCTCTACCCAAAAAAGAGCAAACTAATACTTTTTTCCCTAAATCCCTCTCTCATGAAAAAAAAAAAACTTTATAGGTTCATAGGTTCATAGGTTGATATTAGGCTATCTGCCCTAGGGCATTTATAAGCCTAGCCAGAGTGTATTTGGCTTCCGCCTCCCTATTAGATTAGCCTACTGTGCCTCTGTAAAGTAGGTCACAGAAGGTACCCTTTTAGGAGTAGTTTATTGTGCCTCTGTCTAGCAGGGACACAGAAGAGATCCCAGGGGTGAATTTGCGATTTCCCATCCACGTGTCCAGATTTCGCTTGAAGAGGGTCAGCGAGGGGCTATGTCTAACATGAATTGGGATTCTATTCCAGAGTGAGGGGAGCCTCTGGGAAATTAATCTGTCCCTCCAGCATGTCCTATTTATTTTTGTGCTGAGGTTTAGGCCCCTGGAACGCGTAGCTCTAAGGGACTTGGATTTTTTGAGGTGGAGCATGTCCATTAATTCTGGGTTTGACATGGCTTTGTACGTCAGACATAGATCGCCTCTGAGTAGGCGGTAAGCAACTGAATAGAGCTGGAGCTGCTTTAGTCGAGCTGCATAGGACATCTGTTTGTAGCCCATGATCCTCTTGGTGAGGTACGTTTGGGGTCTCTCCAGTTGCTGCAGGTGTCAGGTAAGGTACATCCCAAAAGGGGCATTGTATTCAATTATGGGCCTGATGAGTGATGAGTAGAGGGGCACAATGACCTCTCTTGATTTAGATGCAAACCCTTTTGTGATAAGGTGGGCTATATAGAAGGTTTTTTGAACCACTTTGGCAACGTGATTATCAAAGGAGAGATTACTATCTATGTAGGTCCCCAAACCTCTAATTACTTCTTCCATACGTAATGGATTACCACCTATGTGGCAATTTGTGGGCACCTTGTTTTTCCCAAAGGGGATGACTATGCACTTTTTAGCATTTAGCTTGAGGCTGTGGCTCTGGGACCAAGCATCCGTCTCTGTAAGACCCTTTTGGAGGATGCTTGTGTCAGCTGGAGATTTGATTATGGCCCCCAGTTTGCAGTCATCTGCAAACTTTGTCAGCCATAATCCCCCCGTGTTAGCCTGAACCTCAGAGAAGTATATACCGAACAAGAGAGGTCCCAGAACTGAGCCCTGTGGGATGCCACTTGTAACTGGTTTGGATTCGGACATGGCATCTGCGGTTCTGACCATGTGGGTTCTATCTCTGAGCCAGTTTGCAACCCATCTTGTGATATAGGGGTTAATATTTAAGCTGGTAAGCTTATTTATGATGCCCGAGTGGGGTATTGTGTCAAAGGCTTTTGCGAGGTCCAGGTAGGCTGTGTGGACTACCTTGCCCTCATCAATGGCTTTGGTAACTGTTTCAAAGAAATCAGCTAGGTTTAAGAGGCAAGATCTGCCCTTAACAAAGCCGAATTGGGTAGGGTCCAGTGTCTGGAGACTCCCAATGTCTTTGTTTATGAGTTCCATGATAATACGCTCCATAGCTTTACAGACCAGACTAGTCAGGCTTAAATGGCGATAGTTTCCGGGGTCTGTTGTGGCACCTTGTGGAGTGGGACCACTGTAGCTGTACACCTTTCTTTGGGTACATATCCTGTAGTAAGGCTAAGCTTAATCAGTGACTTAATGTGAGGGTTCAGTTCTTCTTGGAGCTCGTGTAAGACACAGCCTGGGACACCGTCCAGTCCCATAGATCCGGTCCTATAAATTCCTCTATCTTGATAATACAACCATTGAAGTCACTTCTTCTAGCAAGCTATTAGGGGTGATAGTGGATGATAATCTTACATTCAACCTGCATATACAAAATTGCATAAGAGATACTCATCAAAAACTAGGGATATTTTACAGATGCAGATGCAGTCAAAATAGGGGAATTGACCTCCAACAATAGACCTGTAACCAATGATGTACCACAGGGATCAGTCCTGGGGCCCCTGCTCTTCAGAATCTTCTATGAGGTGCAGACAAAAACTAAAGGTCTGTGCCTGACAAAGTTGGCAGATGACTGCAAATTGGGGTCTGTCTTAGATTCCCCAAGTTATGTAAACATCCTACAAGAGGGTCTCACCCTAACAAATGAGTGGTGCCAGAATCATGGCCTCAAATTCAGTGCTAAAAAATGCATCATTATCCCTTTTGGCAAGAACAATGCTCCTGATAGGTACCACATCAACAGCAATTCCCTAAGCATGGTGTCAGTGGTGAGAGACTTGAGCACATAGGTTGATAGCAACCTAACATTAGAGGAAAATTCAGGGTCTCAAGCACCTATCCTATGTGGATAGGCTCATATCCCTATCTTCCATGATGAACACCACAAACCGGGAACCAAACACGACCAATAAACCAATAGGAAGGGAAAACACACAGTCGTAGTAGAGGTACTGATAACTGTATATTCCACAATAAATCAACAATAAATCCAATATCTCTCTGAAATATATGTATGTATGTATCAATAAATCCAAGGTCAATATAACGCTCAAATGGTAGTTTATTATAGACTGACAGTACAAAACTTACGTCGACCTAGGTTTCGTCCGTCTCCACGGACTTCTTCAGAACACAAGTACAATTCAAAAACAAGCCGCTTAAATACACAAAACTGCATAATTAATTGATCAATAAAACAATTAAACACTTGATTTAATATAAATGTGAATGTAAATATGTAAAACGTATGTAAAATGTAAATAGTAAACATTATAATACACCTATCAAATACACTTATAATAAATTTAATGATAAATGTATGTGTATTATATACTTCATGTATAACAAATACACATAAATATGTATGATTTTAAATCTATAAATTACTTTAAAAAACAAACATGAATAATGTGTATTATGTATTTTATATGTATATATGAATGGTTGAATAAATAAATCAATGTCCACTACTACTAAAAATTGTATATTATGACATTTTTGAATAAATTAATTAATTCATTTAATTTAATATGATTTGATTTGTTTTATTGATCAATTAATTATGCAGTTTTGTGTATTTAAGCGGCTCATTTTTGAATTGTACTTGTGTTCTGAAGAAGTCCGTGGAGACGGACGAAACCTAGGTCGACGCAAGTTTTGTACTGTCAGTCTATAATAAACTACCATTTGAGCATTATATTGACCTTGGATTTATTGATACATACATACATATATTTCAGAGAGATATTGGATTTATTGTTGATTTATTCTGAAATATACAGTTATCAGTACCTCTACTACGACTGTGTGCTTTCCCTTCCTATTGGTTTATTGGTCGTGTTTGGTTCCCGGTTTGTGGTGTTCATCATGGAAGAAAAAGGCGGCATGGTCGATGTGGGTGTTTTACTGAAAGAAATGAATGAACAATTAAAGCTCCACACTATGCTTATCAGCAAGCTAATGTCACCAACAATTCCAAGTATGGAATCCATGGGGAGTTTGGGTTTGCCGCTAACTCAAATTACACCCCCGCCGGTACATTTAGGATCCAATGTTACCGGTACTTCAAACAACACTAATACTGCTCGGTCAAAAGACATTTACGAGCCTTTTAACAGTGAGTCATGGAAATAAAATCAGTATTCATTTAATTCCGAGAAATCTCCTGTTGAACCAAACGTTATTAGGGTGAAAGGTAACATGAGGGACTTGTTAAAATTTTTTGAAGCTAAATTGTTTAAATTAAAACGTACACAAATGGAGAATGGATACCTACGTAAAAACATTGAATTGGGACTAGTACCTAAAGGACTTAGGCTCTGGAGGTATCCAAATGGGAGTGAACGTGACCCTGATATGTTGAAAGATTTACATGAGTTATTTAACAAAACAGGTCTAGCCTTGATGGAGATTATGATTAAATACAATGATAAAAAAATAGAATTACTTTTGGCTGAACTTGAGACATTAAACAGTAATATCAGTCAGGATTTACTGTTTGAACAATATTACACAAACTACATCAACATTATCAAAGATGTGGAACATAGTTGTGACATCATATATGAGAAAAAGAATAATAAAATTAAGAGGGATGTTAAAATATATGAATCGGGGTTGGTATACCCTAAATCTAAATGTATAATCCGTAACCATAGCAGTAAGAGGATGGACAACGGAAGAGACCGCCTGGATGAATTAGATGACATCACTTCCCCTTTTCCATCTGAGGATTACAGGCAACAGGAATATGGTAGCCCAGGTGAGGGAGAAGGGCCGAGGAGATCCAAACGGTTAAGGGGACAAAACAACCAAGAAGAGGATAACGAGTATGAACGAACAGGTGCGCGACCAAGGCGGGACCCTGACAATAACAAGAAAGTTTATTTTCCAAAAAACGCGTGGAGGACGCGCAAGTAGCCGATGGCGTCCCATTCCACGAGGTACTTGGCAAGCAGATTATCATCAAATCACCAGGTAATTACGGTATAGACACTAACATGAACGTTAGATTTGGCAATGAATCTTTTTTATTAGACAGTCTTTTTGACAATCCCTATGAATGTGAAGTTCACTGCAATGAATACACTACAGTCACAACAGGTGGATCTTTAGCATCCGATAATACGGATGCACACTGGACGCCCACGGAAGGGTTTGGCTTAGTGACAAGGGTGGAAAACTTGGACAGTAGTGATTCATTAAGTGACTTAACTATACAAGTATATGACGGCCAAACACAAGATTTAGACATTGTTCTTTATGATACAAATGTGAGTGTTAATAGTAATGATTTACCTATGACATCTGAAGTGAATCAGTATTCTATAGAAAATTCACATGTGCATGAAGTTTTTAAAGACATTCCTACTGAAAAGAAAGATGGATGTCATTTATTTGTTAAACCTAATGTTGTAGTTAATGACAAAGAGGATTTCACGTTATATAATTACACCCATCATGTATTTGACAGAGATTGTGTTAATTTATTTTCCAAGGATTTAGTTATGTACCATGTAGAAAAGGGAATTTAGTAAACACTATTGTGGATCTAAAACTTTTCACGCGTAAATTAAATTTAAAAATATTATATCAAAACAATCCCTGTGACATTAACACGGAAGAGAAGAAACTATCCAAACTGAGTACATACAATCCTCCTATGAATGAGAAAGTGGCTTTATTTGAAAAAGTCACTGAGAATGACATCAGGGATGTTTTTAGTAAATACAATACTAATCTTAACAAGAATATGACCAATAAGGAGGAATCTACACTTAAAAGCATCTTGTCTATTAAAAATATTAGAATAATGAAACCAGATAAAGGTAGTGGAGTGGTCATAGTGGACCATCAGGATTACATTTCTTATATGAATGCTATGTTAGTGGGAGATGCATATGTGGAGATTAGTAGAAATGAAATAAATATAGCTTTTAAAAAAATTGATATATCACTTAATGACATGTTGTATCAGGGTGAGGTAGATGAAAATGAATGGCGTTTCTTACAAAATGAATATCCTGTTATTAGTGGAATTTTTGGTATCCCAAAAATTCATAAAGGGTTAGACAATTTACAATTTAGACCTATAGTAGATGGCAAATGCAGTAAAACCCATTTTATCAGTCAATATTTGGATTACCATCTAAAACCAGGTATAGAAACTTTCCCATACATTCTTAAGGATTCTTGGGACTTTTTGGATAAAATTAATTCTATTGAATTTAGTACGGGAGACACATTTGTTACAATGGATGTATGTAATCTGTTCACGGTTATACCCCACGATAAGGGTCTCGAATGGTTAGAAGAGCAGTTGTTTTATACTAATTTATATGACCAAAATAAAATTAATGTCCTAACGAAATTAATGGAAATTGTATTGAAAAACAATTTCTTATATTTTGAAGGGGCTTATTACAGACAAAAGAGTGGAGTAGCCATGGGGGCAGCATATGCCCCCATGTTTGCCAACTTCATAATGACTTATTGGGAGCTCAATTATGTGTTCAACACCCAATTTTATACACACATCAAGTTTTATGGTCATTTTTTGGATGATTTATTTATTATTTGGAATGGAGAACAGTCGTAATTAAATGCTTTTTTGGAGTATATGAATAGTAGTGTTTGGTTTTTGAGGTTCACACATGAAATAAGCAAGGAAAGCATTACTTATCTGGATATAAAGTTAACACATAAAGATAAAAATAGGTTGATGTCAAATATTTACAGAAAGTCCACCTTCTCTAATTCTTATTTACACTTTGACAGCTGGCACCCCGACCACCAGAAAAAGGCTGTGGTTAAAGGACAGATGGTGAGGGCTGCCAGAATGGTCAGTGAGGAGGTGGACTTTGAAAATGAAATTCGGTTTATTATATCTTTATTTTTAAATAGGGGTTATCCTAAAGCTTTTTGCACAAACATTTCTGAGGAAGTGAAAAATAAAAGGCAAAACGGAATTTACAAAGCCATATTGAATGGTAACCAATGTATAGCTGCGGATGGTAATAATGTTCATATTAACATGAATGGACGTTTCAATTCTAATACAATACCTTTGTTTATTACCACATTTAATGACATTTCCCACGTCATCAAAACCATAGTTAAGAAGAATTGGAATTTTATTAAGTTGGATAATACTTTGGGGAATTTCTTCAAAGGGAACATTACATACATCTACAGGAAGGATATGTAATTTAAGGGAATGTTTGAAAGTATAAATTTTAGTGCAGCTATTCAATCTAATAAACCGGTGGGTAACTTCAAATGTGGCAGGTGTTCTGTTTGTATACATATGATTAACACTGGCACAACTGTAACAGTTAACAAACACATCATTGGGATTCATGAACATATTAATTGTTATACTATTAATGTTATATATATTGCAGTTTGTCAACAGTGTGATGCCTTTTATGTCGGGAAAACTAGTAGACATCTGAGGGACCGAATAAAAGAACATCTGTCAGATATTAAAAACACTAAGTTAACTAACGCATTAACCAGGCATATAGTGCAGTATACAAATCATCAATTTAAGTTTTTCGGTGTGTCACACCTAAGGAATGACCAACAGGGCAAGATTACTAAATATAATTTGGACATATTAGAACTAAGGATGCAGATTTTATTGAATGCTCATCAGCATCCTGGGCTCAATGAATATATTAGTATTAAACCCATTTTAAGGTTACATAGTATAAAAGGCAAGTAGGGCCATTTTGGTTGTATAATGTTTTTAATGATTCATATATATTTTTTCTTTTTTTTTTCCTTTTGTACATATATGGGTATTTTTTAACATTATTTGTATTGTTATATATATAGAATTTTATACACTGGATCCACATGACACACATACATTCGTTTATGTATAACTAATTTTTAATTATATATTAGGTCTATGAACAATCAAATCATATTAAATTAAATGAATTAATTAATTTATTCAAGAATGTCATAATATACAATTTTTAGTAGTAGTGGACATTGATTTATTTATTCAACCATTCATATATACATATAAAATACATAATACACATTATTCATGTTTGTTTTTTTAAAGTAATTTATAGATTTAAAATCATACATATTTATGTGTATTTGTTATACATGAAGTATATAATACACATACATTTATCATTAAATTTATTATAAGTGTATTTGATAGGTGTATTATAATGTTTACTATTTACATTTTACATACGTTTTACATATTTACATTCACATTTATATTAAATCAAGTGTTTAATTGTTTTATTGATCAATTAATTATGCAGTTTTGTGTATTTAAGCGGCTCGTTTTTGAATTGTACTTGTGTTCTGAAGAAGTCCGTGGAGACGGACGAAACCTAGGTCGACGCAAGTTTTGTACTGTCAGTCTATAATAAACTAGCATTTGAGCGTTATATTGACCTTGGATTTATTGATACATACATACATATATTTCAGAGAGATATTGGATTTATTGTTGATTTATTGTGGAATATACAGTTATCAGTACCTCTACTACAACTGTGTGCTTTCCCTTCCTATTGGTTTATTGGTCATATCCCTATCTCTTTATTCTGTGTCATACAGATTGCTCAGAAGTGACTTCTGCCTTGCATATAAAGCTATCTCAGACACAGCTTTATTAGAAGTGCTGTATAAATGAAAGTCAGACTGTACATGTGTTACTCATGCTAAAGACCTTAATCTGGTATGCGACATCAATAGAACTTGCTGGAGGGCCAGATTTCTTTCCCAGAGGTTACCTCACCTTTGGAATAGGCTCCCTCACCACATTAAACAGAGCACCTCATTGGCCTTCTTTAAGTGAAATCTGGATGACTGAATGGGTAACAGAAAATTCACCTGGGGGGGTCCCACCAGTGTTCCTCCTGGACAGAGACAACAGGTGCTGATCTTGGAAGCAAGAGATAAAATAAAAGTCTAGTAACTTCCTACTTGCTGGAGAGACAGATTTGTCTCACAGAGGTTACCTCACCTTTGGACCAAACTTCCAATTCAAGTTAAACAAAGCCCCTCAGTGACTCTTTTTAAGTGAAACTTGGACAATTGGATGGGTAACTGATAATTCACCCCTGGGTTTCCACCTGTGTCCCTCTTGGACAGGGGCATCGGGTGCTGATTTTAGTGTCTGCAAGGGCCATTAGCCTAGTAACCTCCTATGATCCTATGATAAGACAACTCATAAAACCTTCAAAGAGGAGCTATGAGAAAAATTTAGGATAACCAAAAGGCTTTCTTCAATTACTTCAGCAATCTAAAAGGTAGGACTCAGATGTGTGCTGAGCTAATAGTGGATGACATCACACACACTGACCCTGCTGAAATTGCAAATCTGCTAGCAGACAGGTTTGGCAAAAATTTCACCTCCCCATCTCCTCCAAGCATACCACAAACCATGTCTTCATCTCCTCCTCCCTGCATCTCCAAAGAGGAAGTCATCAATGCTCTCTCCAAGGCTAAGAACACAGCCTCCATAGGACCAGATGGCATTTTGGGCTGCATTCTTAATGTTTTAGAACAAGAGCTAGCTACTCCATTAGGCACTCTATTCAACCACAGCCTGAGTACTGGCTTTTTCCCCACTGAACGAAAAACAGTGACTGTTATCTCCCTCCACAAGGGCACCTCAGCAACAGACCAGGACACCTAGAGACTCATAAGTTTAAATAGCCTCATCTGTAAGGCAATGGAATTAATCATCATGGACTTCATAAATAAGGATATAGGTGACCTCTGAACCCTGCATTCATCCCAGTTCAGTTTTGTCAAGGGCAGGTGATGCCTGCTAAACCTGGTGGACCTCTTTGAGAATATGACCAGAGCCATAGACGAGGGCAAAACCATGCAGTCAGCCTATCTTGACTTGACCAGGGCCTTCAACACTATCTCACATTTGGGCATCATTGACAAACTAACCGAGTTGAATAGCAACCCCTATGTTGTCAAGTAGGTTGCAAACTGGCTCACAGATTGACAACATTCAGTCAAAGTGGGAGATTTTACCTGTACCAGCAGACCTGTCAACAGTGGAGTCCCACAAAGGTCAGTGCTGTGTCCCTTCTTGTTTGGCATATACTTCTCAAAAGTCCAGGCCAGAGTGGAGGAGATGTGGCTAACAATGTTTGTGGATGACTGCAAATTAGGTGCTATCATTGAATCCCCTAGCAATGTCAGCGTACTTCAAAAGGAGCTTACACAGACCAATGACTGGTGCCAAAGCCATGGTCTTAAACTAAATGCTAAAAACTGCATCACCATTCCCTACCATAAAAACAATGTCCCTGTTGATTATAAAATAGATCTGGGAACACAAGCTGACTGTGACCTCAACTTTGGCCACCATGTGTCTACCTTGGTGAGGAAGCCATTCTTCATCATTCACCTGATTAGCAAAGGCATTGCCTCAAGAGTAAAAGAGGTTACAACTCCCCTGTATTCGTCCCTCATCAGGCCCATTATTGAATATAATGCTCCCTTTGGTAGTACCATACCAGACACCTGCAGCAACTTGAGAGACCTCAGAGATTTCTAACTAAGAAAATTCAGGGTCTCTAGCACTTGTCTTATATGAGCAGAATAAATTCACTGTCCTCAGTAACGTATAGACTACTTAGAGGTGACTTATGTCTGGTTTGCAGGGCTATCTCTGACCCAAATCGTATGGAAATGCTGCACATCTGTAAGTCAAATGGTTCTAGAGTCACCCGTTCCAGAGACCTCAATCTAGCTTGTGTCAAACAGGACCTGCTGGAGAGCAGATACATCTATCAGAGGTTGTTACTCCTCTGGAAGAGGCTTACAATCCATATCAAGCAGAGCACCTCCATGACCCTGTTTAAGTGCAACCTGAATGACTGGATGGGAAACCATACATTTCTGCTGGGGATTGCTCCTGCTTCTCCCCTGGACATGGGTAGTCCTTGCTAGAAAAATCTTGGGCATAGATGATATTTCTCATCTAGTATTGTATTGGGATTTAATGGCTAGGCTTGTAAAGACCCTCAGGTCAATAGCCTAGTAACATCCTATGAACCTATGAACCTATAAACAGAGCCACAGACTTTTTCACTGATGTATCTAAAACTATACTTGCCACTACTTATCTCCTCCCCACCCTTCTATATGGTGCTCCCATCCTTACTAACCTCCATGCTTCACAATAATTAAAACTTGGACAATTCTATAAGAAACTTTGCTAAATTTGCAGCTCATACCCCTTTCAGAACCCTCTATTGAAAAGCCTAAATTGGTTAGAGCTGCCACATCAACTAACATATACACAACTTCTTACCACCTATAAAATTATCCAGCATCCATCTGCCGGTCCAGCACTAAAAAACATTCTAAACAACTATGTTCCCAGTCAGTCATTGTGATCCAGTGACTAAAAACTCCTGTCTACAAACCTGGCAAATCTGCTGGGCATTGTCTGTACTCGTACAAGGTTGCTAAGGCCTGGAACTCCTTACCTGTATCCATCGGGTCTATACCCTCCCTACTATCTTTCAAAACCACGATTTCCTAGATAAAATCTGGTTCTGTTCTTGCTCAAAACCAGGATAAACTATATAATTAAATGTGAGCAAGTACCTTTTCATTCCTTATACCTCCTTACACTCCCTTTTTCACTTACTTCCTTACTGCTATCTAATCCTCTTCCCTGAACTTCTGTCTAAATATACCATTAGCCTGTTTTTTCCCCTCACTTCATATTGCATTTCCTACAAGCTGTCTAAAATTACTCTAAATATTAAATTTTATTTTATTTATTTATTTGTAGTTTGTTAACTGGGAAAGTCCATTGGGACGAAAATGAGCCTGCTTTCAATGGAGGCCAGGGAGGAAAGCTCCATATACAATTATTACAATGCTAATATCAACAAAGTTAACAAGTGCAATATAATTTTCAAAAACTACTAAAACACAGTAATATAGAAGACAAAGTAATAACATTTGAGCAAGGTGATGTAACAAAGCATTGAAAGAAATTAAATCATAAGTATTTTGGAGTGCACAAGTATAATTTGGACTACAAGCATATATGCACTCAGGGTCTATATTATAAGACTGAAAGTGCAGATGTGCAACTACATAAATGTCGACACATAATGCACGAAACCTAAAAATAGCGAGCAGCCACATAAGTAAATTTTTTCCTTAAGGAAAAAACTTAAGCAGCCATTCGCTAAAAAAAATAATTTAACACCATAAACAGGTGGGGGGGCTCTGCCCCCCCCCCTAACTAAATATACCAACTCCTAGATCGCACTATAAGGAACGAAAGGGCAACTCTGTGAAGTTGGCCAACTATCTCCTTGCCCTATGACATAGTCATCGAATCACTTAAATGCAATTCGATGAATATGTGTCGCTGTTTCCGTATTCGCTCAGAAGCATTTTCGTGTTTCTACTATAGACCCGTGCACTCATAGTTTCATGAGACAGAGGTAGGAAGAATTAAAGATGGAGAGCAGATCAATGAGAATGAATCGGTTGAGTTATGAGAAAGGAAAAAAAGGGGGGATGGAATGGAAATGAAATGAAGGGAGTCAGTAGGTTGTGTTTTGAGAAAGGAAAAAAGAGAAAGGATGGGGGAGTGGAAATAAAATAGAGAGAGTTGGGGGGGTTGAGACCATGAGCATTCTGATTGAGAAGCGAGATGGGAATGGAGCATGGTCTTGAAGGTGGAGTGGTTTTGGGTAATTCGAATGTGGGGGGGGTGTCATATACCTTGTATTGATTCATAATCAGTGTTTTTATATTATGTCTAAATTGTTATAATTATCTGAACTGCAGATGTTTTTGTTTTATTTTTGAAGATTGTAAAATTATTATTCTTAAAATGTTTTGTAATAATTTGCACCTTTTCTGCCTGGGCCTCCACTGAAAATGGGCTTCTACCTAGTCGGACTTTCCCTGTAATCAAATATCAATAAATAAATAATAAATATATAAATTAAGCCTAGCCTGAAAACTTCCAATTACTCCCTACCATAATCAAAAACTTAATTCCATAACCCATACCATAACCAAAAACTGTGATCTGAAAACCTAAAACTTTCCTGTTTTTTTTTTTTTTTGCTTGATTATATTTTTACATTGATAATGGTATTTTTCTAAGATTAGGGATCCTTTTTCCATGGACCTTAGTTAAGTATATATTTTTTGCATCACAATTTGACACTTTTTCCATAAAATTTCACAATTGTGCATGCATTCATGCTTACAGAACCACAAGCTTTGCTATAGTGTAATGACAGGTACATAAGTGTCCATGTCCTTTGGCTCCCTGCCAGTTCGTTCTTTCAATTTTTTTTTTTTTTTTGAGTTGCACAGTTCAGATTTCACTTTCTGCTGTCATTAGTAAAGTCATGCATTTGCATTCTTAAAACGCATAGTCAGCATTTGCTAGGCCATCAGACTACCAACCAAGTCTCATACCTGTGGTGTATTCAATGGACTGTGTTGCCTTGCCTTAGCTAGTGCTCTTTGGGGGCGGGGGAAAGTGCATGACGCAAGGGCGTGAGACAGGAAGTTGTGTACTGTATGTATGCTGGCCGGTCAATAAAGTTTGGAGTTGGTACCAACTGCACACAGTTGTCCCGCGTCTTCTTTATTCTTTGGTAAAAGAATACGACATGGTGTCAGAAGTGCTGTGTGGCAGTGCCTGGGCGTGCTGACCTTTTGCTGAAGACCATACGAGTGGCCAAGTGACGTGGAGAGCGGACATGTCGGACGACGAGAATGGTCGGCAGCCACGTGCTAGAATCAACATGGCAGCAAGTGCTCCCAATGCTACATTCAGTATTCAGCCACCAGAGCCCTTTGACTTCTCCAAACCCCACGAATGGACACGATGGATTCGCCGGTTTGAACGGTTCCGGCAGGCCAGTAACCTATCTTCCAACCCAGAGGGGAACCAGGTGAACACCCTGATATACTGTATGGGCGGTGAGGCCGGCGATGTCTTGAGAGGCCTCAAGCTAACCGAGGCAGAGCATCAGGAGTATGCCAAAGTGAAGGAGGGTTTGAAAGATTTTTATTGTCAAAAGAACATTGTTTATGAGCGTGCGATTTAACATGCGAAAACAAGAACTGAACGAGACTGTTGATGGTTTTGTTACTGCCCTGCATGCTTTAGCGAACATTGCAGTTATGGGACGCTGCACGAGCTTATAAGGGATAGAATTGTTGTGGGCTTAGCAGACACCAGATTGTCCGGCGGATGCAGATGGAGAAAGAGTTGGACTTAGAGAGAGCTGTAAATATGGCCAGACAGTCGGAGGAGGTCAAGAAGCAGCAAACGGCCTTGCGGTGTGACAGTACTGCCCTGCAGTATAACGTGAATGCTGTGCAGACACCACTGGACACCCGGCGCAGGCCAGAGGCCTCGAAAAGTTGGGGTAAGCCTTTGGCACCGAATTTTCAGCCAGGCGCAAAGAGTAAAGACGCCCCGAACTCGCAGTGTTACAGGTGTGGGGGGCCATTTCACCATAGACTCCTATGTCCGGCGATTGCTGCAAGATGTCGCTCGTGTGGGAAGAAGGGCCACTACCAGCGGGTCTGCCGACAGTTCAAGGTGGTGCAGAGTATTGAGGAAGACGAGGAGCCGGGTGAGCGTGAAGAACAGGGGTTCTTCCTTGGTTCTGTCTCCTCCGGGAACCATTCCTGGATTGTGGAGGTGAAAATACAGGGCACACCTATGACTTTCAAGCTTGACACGGGGGCGGATGTTACTGTTATCTCCAAGTCAGACCTGCACAACGTGTTCAGGGGGAAGAATTCTCCTGTACTCCAGCAGCCGGAGAAACCCTTGTTGGGTCCGGGAGGGATGCCACTGGAGGTTACAGGATCCTTGGAGCTTCAGCTTGGCTATGGACAAAGACAGACATGTGAGAAAGTGTACGTTGTAAAAGGACTACGCATGCCGCTTTTAGGCCTTCCTGCTATTTTGGGGCTGGGCCTTCTGAAACGTGTTGATGCTATCACCATGGAGTCTTTGAAGACCTCATACCCGGACTTATGCTCTGGGTTGGGGGTAGTGCAGCGAACGTACCACATAAAGCTTCAGCCAAAGGCGGTGCCATACTCTCTGAAGACTCCCAGGAGGATACCACTGCCATTGATGGGGAAAGTGAAAGAGGAGCTAATGAGGATGGAGGCGCTGGGTGTCGTTACCAGAATGGAAGAACCTACTGATTGGTGTGCAGGCATGGTGGTAGTCCCAAAGAAAGACAGTAACAGACTGAGACTATGTGTAGACTACACTAAGCTAAATGAATACGTATGCAGGGAAAGGTTCGTGCTGCCCTCGGTTGAGCAGAGTCTTGGGATGCTCGCTGGGAAGGTGTTTAGCAAACTGGATGCAAATATGGGATTTTGGCAAATTCCTTTGTCAGAGGAGTCGGCGCTTACCACATTCATAACCCCTTTTGGCGTTTCCGTTTCAATCGCCTTCCTTTTGGCATTAATTCTGCACCGAACACTTTCAACGCATGATGGCAGAGGTCATTGAAGGCTTAGAGGGTGTGATTTCTCACATGGACGATGTGTTGGTCTGGGGCGTTGCCAGGAGGAGCAGGATGCCCGGCTTCATGCAGTACTAAAGAGACTGCAAGAAGCGGGTATTACGTTGGATGTAGGGAAATGTGACCTGTCGAGGGCACAGTGACTTTCTTGGGCCATGTCATTACGAATGCTGGTATAAGCCCGGACCCAAGGAGGACCGCGTCCATCACGGAGATGGCGGCACCTACTACAGTAGGAGAACTTAGGAGTTTCCTGGGCATGGTGAATCAGGTGGGAAGTTCATCCCTCATTTGGCTGAGAGGGACAGAGCTTTGAGAGACTTATTATCAAAAGGAACAGCTGGTACTGGGGTGGGGACCAGGAAAAGGCATTCAAGGACTTAAAAGAGGCAATCACCTCACCTCCAGTTTTGGCTGTGTATGACCCGGAGAGGGATACGAAGGTTTCCGCGGATGCTTCTTCCTTTGGGTTAGGGAGTGTGTTGCAGCAACAATGGGAGGACGGCTGGAGACCCGTAGCATATGCATCAAGGTCACTCTCACCCACAGAGCAACGATCGCACAGGTTGAGAAAGAGGCCCTAGCGTCTACCTGGGCATGTGAACGCTTCGAGATTACCTATTAGGCAAATCGTTCTGTCTAGAGACTGATCATAAACCCCTGGTTTCATTGCTGGGAGGTCAAGCGCTGGATCTTCTACCGCCCAGAATCCAACGCTTTAGGATGAGATTGATGCAGTTCTCATACACGGTGCAGTACGCTCCAGGGAAATCACTGTGGGTGGCAGATGCCCTGTCACGTTCTCCACTTAAAACCAAGCTAACCCCGGAGGAAACGGAGTTAATGGAGGACACGGATATTTACGTGAACAGTATTGTGGAAAACATGCAGGTGAAGCCATCTTTCCTCCAAACACTACGGGAGCAGCTGAAAGCGGACAGTGTGTGTGCGCGGGTCATGGACTTGTGCAGCCAGGGGTGGCCGCTGTATGCGAACCAGGAACCCTTACTGAAGAGCTACTGGCCAGATCGGGCCACACTAACAGTGAAAGATGGGTTGCTTTTAAAAGATTCGCGCCTTGTTATCCCCTCTGCCATGCGTAATGAGGTGTTGTTGAAATTACATGAGGGACATCAAGGCATCGTGAAGTGCAAAGCTAGAGCCTGTCAGACCGTCTGGTGGCCGGGACTTAGCCAGCAGATAAATGAGATGGTTTTAAGATGCAGGACGTGCATCTCAGAGAGAAGGAATCCTCCTGAGCCCCTCATCCCAACAGAATGTCCAGACCGACCATGGCAAAGAGTGGGCGCGGATTTATTTGAATTAAAAGGCCACACTTACCTCCTTGCTGTGGACTACTTATCCAGGTTTCTGGAGATCGCATTGTTGAAACATAGCACATCCAACGAGGTCATCACCCACCTAAAATCTTTCTTCGCTCGCCATGGTATCCCAGAGGTCCTGGTGTCTGATAATGGACCTCAGTTTTCAGGGCAGTCTTTTGCGGCCTTTGCAACCGCTTATGGCTTCGAGCATGTCACTAGCAGCCCCAGGTTCCCGCAGAGTAACGGGGAGGCAGAACGTGCGGTGCAGACGGTGAAGAACCTGTTTAAAAAAAGTGCTGACCCGTATATGGCTCTTTTGGCGTACAGGACAACGCCACTGCAGAATGGTTATAGCCCCGCGGAGCTTCTTATGGGACGACGGTTGCGGACCTCCCTTCCGATTCATCCTTCGCAGTTGGACCCTGTGCAGCCGGACTGGAGAAGGCTCATGGGGAAAGAGGGGGAGAAGAGGGTGTATAATGGCGAAAACTACAATAGACGCCATCGGGCGAGGCCGCTGGGGGATGTGTTGCCCGGTGACCAGGTGTGGGTGACAGATATGAAGACCCCAGGTACTGTAGAGCAAAAACATTACTCGCCGAGGTCCTTCAAGGTGGATGTGCCCCAAGGGACTGTCTTGGCGAAACCGTGTGCATCTGATCCCCCTATCTGAGCCTGACTGTGAATCAAACCCTGAGTGTCCAGAAAGTGCGCTAAGTCAGACCAATGAGGCCTTGCCATTTTGCAATGGTCCTCCCCCGGAAGCCCGGGCACACAGTGATGTTGTGAGGACCAGATCAGGAAGAGTTATTAACAAGCCGGACCGTTTGGATCTGTGAAGATCAGTGTATAAATAACAATGTCATTTGGGGTTTATAGTAATCTGAATGTGGTTAAGTGAGCATTTGGTGTCAATGTACCAAGTTCGTAGTGAAGTGGGAGAAATTGAATAGACCTGGGTTTGCGTTAAGCGAAAGGGGGCCTTTTTGGAAAGGGAGATGTGGTGTATTCAATGGACTGTGTTGCCTTGCCTTAGCTAGTGCTCTTTGGGGGCGGGGGAAAGTGCATGACGCAAGGGCGTGAGACAGGAAGTTGTGTACTGTATGTATGCTGGCCGGTCAATAAAGTTTGGAGTTGGTACCAACTGCACACAGTTGTCCCGCGTCTTCTTTATTCTTTGGTAAAAGAATACGACAATACCAGCACTTCTTGGGGAAGAACAGAACTCTGAGAACTGCTATAAGTTCAGTATGGTTGTCTTGTAGGGAAGGACAGAAAAGGTGCTGACCTACTTTGTGACCAGGAAAATAGCAGCTCTAGGCATAATTTGGAAGGACAAACACTGAGAGATCAAATCTAATTGTTCTCACCTGACCAGATATTCGCAGAATGTCCAGATTTTTGGCTTATATCTTTTGTCTGTTCCTCATAAAATTTTGTTTTTTTGACAAATCACTGGCTAATTATTGAGGGTTAAATTTAGAAAATAATGTCAGACATTTGATTTTCAGACAATATCCATCAGAAAAGTCATGCTAGTGCAAAACCTTGCATTCTATCAACTTTCTATGTTTGTAAGAGTGATATTTAAAATTTGTCCCTGTTTTAGGCCTTTGACCCCACCCCACTCCCCATTTTATGGCTTCATCCAGATTTCTTGCTCTAAGAGGTTGAGAGGTATGGGTCTAAGCTTGAGTCTACTTGAGGCAGACCCAGTGGGCATGCAGCCCTTGGAACCCTGCAGGTGGTGGGCTTGCAGTCAAGTAGCAAGTGGTTCAGCTTGAGCCACTGAGACTTAGCTTTTGAAGAGTACGGTGGGACTAGAGGTGGTATACCCTTGGCTCTCTTGGACTTGTCTCATAATGTATTTTTGCTCATACATAATAATTTAAACTGTCATGCTAAAGCCTAGCGGTACCTCTTGTTGTTTCTTTATGATCATTCTTGTAATGCCTCCAAGCATCTAATATTCTCTTTGCATATTGACAATAATTGTAAAACTGCTGCACACAAGCTAATGAAGCAACTCATTTCAATGCTTACAGGAAGAATGACAAAACTGACCTCTGTGTTGTGGAGCTAAAGAAATGCTAAATGTTAAACAGGCAGAACTGCTTACTTCATAAGAAAGCTCAAAGTTATCTGAACAAAATGCTGCTGAGATACTGTGAGCTGTTTACAAAACTACAGAAATTAGTATTTACCGTGTATATTATGATATAATAAAATCCATTCTAAGGCCTAGAAGCTAATTAATGTTATCATGGTAAAAATGAGTTTAAGCTAAACAGTTTGCCATTTGTACTTCTTTGCATACCTCTCAACCTCTTAGAACAAGAAATTTGAACAAAACCATAAATAATGTGGGGACAAAGGCCCAAAAATAGGGATAATTTTTAAATATTGCACTTATAAACTTAGAAAGTTGATAGAATAACAGGTTTTGCTTTAGCATGAAATTTCCGAAGGATAACAAGTCTGAAACAAAATGTCTGTCATTATTTTCTGTCTTCAGTCTTTAATGACGTGCCAATAATTTTCCAGGAAATCACAATCTTATGAAAAATGGGCCAAAAATATGAGACAAAAATCTGGACATTCTGCAAAAATCCGTACAGTTGAGTTATGCTTCTTTGGTTATAGAGATATGAGCACTTAATTGAACAATGAGGGTATAACTGTTGTTTGTCAAAAAAAAAAAAAAAAACTCAGGATGCAGTCCTTGGAAGTTAGGCTACAAGTTTCTGCATCTCCAATGCCTAAGTAAGTTGATTCTTATCTGTCTGACATGTAAGTACTCTTCAGAGTTCCTAGGTGTAGATCATGTAAAGTCTGAATGAACTCTAGCAGTAATTTCTTTAGAAATCATTGTCCCTGCTGACACATAATATAAGATTCTGGGCCAGGATAAAATCCATCTGCCTGCTTTTTTAGGCCCTCCCCTTTTCCCTCAAATTGATTTCATAAACCTGTCGAGTTGTTGGTGTTACATGTGTATTGTGGAGACAACACAGCTCTTTTGCCTCAGCAGAGTTTGTTTGCATCTTTCAGCTTTTCCCGGTTAGGGGTCACCACAGCGGAACTCCGGTCCGCTAATGATTGGTAGTTGATTTTTACATGCCGAGTTACCAGCCCTGACACACAACCTTCAATGAAGGTACGCCCATTCACGCATGTCTCCACGCAGAAGACACTCTAGCTGAGAATCGAACTGGACAGTGTCTTATTGTGAGGCGACAACGCTACCGCAGCACCGTTGCAAAAAGCGGGAAGATCATGAAATGTCATGACCTGAATGACTGAAGGACTAGCTTAGAAGAAATAGCTACAGAAGGTCCTGAAGCTAACAGTTTTCTTTCATAAAAATGGTAATTGAATTTCAACACTTTGTGCATCTCAAAGAAAGAAAGAAATCCTAATCATGTTAAAGAAGGCTAGGAAGGCAAACTAGTGACTTGCATTCATAAAATATTGTTACTGTGATCACACATTCTGAAAGTAAGCAGTATTTCTGTGCATTTTTCTTCTAAATGACTTTGAATAAAAGAATCTTGCAGGAGATACAGTACCTTGTGAAACAGAGACTGCTTAAGCAAACAAATACAAAAAATGGTTAACAAGTCCGCCCTATTAGGTCAATTAGGCTTAGAATAAATTTACAAACACTTGTAATAATCATTTATGATGCAATGAGGTTTATGTTGCCTGAAACATCAACATAAAATTTTAAAAATATGTTTTTTAAGTTTTTAACCATTGCTGCAGTGAGATGGATAGTTATAAGGCAAGACTCACAGTCACAGCTGCAGTATACACATAAGCTTCTTTCTACACTGCAGAAGGAAAATAAATATTTCATGTCGATGAGGCTGCTGTAAGCAGTGGTACCATTTTGTTCTCACATTTATTCATGTATTTAGTCAAACTGAATTTATAATGTTTTTGGCAAATAATACAATCTTAATTTTTTTAGAAATGGATTATTTACATTTTGTTTTTGATCATTTCCAGACTGGCTTATAAGAACTGTGTTGTAGTTGGAAATGGAGGCATTCTTAGGAACAGTTCCTTAGGGGAAGTAATTGACTCGTATGATGTGGTAATCAGGTAAGATTATGTTAATCTACTTTTTTAACAATTTTTTTTAGTAATATTGAAGTTTCTAATGCTTGCTTATCTTCCACATAAAAATGTTCTGCAAATTGTTGTACTGTGTACAAGCAGAATAGCCAGACAACATCTTCTTGTACTGACAAATTTTACATAATATAACTGAACAGTAGTATCACAGTTGTCATAGCAGTGAAACTTGAGTGATTAGCACTTTCACTTTTCTTTGAAAAAAAAAAAGCTGCTACTTTCGCTTTGCATTTCCCTGCCTAAATTATTCTCAGCTTATAATTTTTTGTGCCTATGTTGTTTATTTCAGCATCTTTTTCTCTAATTATCTCTTATATAGTTTGATCTGTTTTTTACATCATTAAACAGTTTGGCAACTGCTTTAGTACATGTGACAGATATTTGTCTTTTTGTACTATTAATGTTTTTTTGTTTGCTTACTTTTTGTACTGACTTGCCTTTTCTTAGGGCTCTGAGAACATCTTGAAAAACATTGAACTCCAGAGTGCTTTGTTTTTATATTGGTCTGAAGAAGCTTACAGCAAAAAACACTTACTGTTTTTCTATCTAATAAATCATTTTCTGGTCCATTTACTGTGTAGTTGTTTTGCTGCTGTTTTCTACATTGGATTCTGTGGCTTTGTTTTTATCGCTGTAGTTTTATTTAGCTAGTTTAATTCCAAACTTGAAAAAACTAGATCCCTGTCCATTTTATGTTTTTACTATTAAACTGCACCACTCATTTTCAAACTATTTGACCTTGAGAGAGTAGCTTATGTTTGTTTCACCAGCAGAATTATCATTCCCCAGTACCTAACAGCCTGTCCAAGATCTATGTGCCATCATTTGAATTTTGATTAATAATATTTCAGACGTTATGCCCGAGATGTGATTTATTCAAGCATCCCCTTGCACATTTGTTAAACACTGAGTTCACTGTCATGATTCCCAATTTTTCTTGCAACTCACACTAGCTATCTGTCTACCCAATCACTTCTGGAAGGTGATTGCTTTTGATGGCCAAAGCACCTTAAGGAATGCAGCTGATATCTAGAAAGTGCTCACATCATCACATCAGTTACTGAAGCAGAATAATTATCAGGTGTTACTTGTTTTGCATTACACTTCACACTTCACACTTCATAAATGACAGTGATGCCACTTATTAAAAACTAAAATTATTGTAGCCACCTAGTACCTTAATAATGATGGCACAGCATAGACTGTGGATAACACTTCATATTAAGCAATGGTTGGTAAGGGTTATCAAAGATTGCCTAACATAAGGCAGATAAGTCAAGGAATAAGATGTCAGCTATGAGGTCTCCAGGCCAGGTCAGTACCCTCTCCTCTACTGACCACTTTTAGAAAGAGGTCAGTCTCTTTCCTGTACTGTCACATTGCTTGGCCTGTGAAAGATCCAACCAACATGGCTTTTTTTTCATAAGGCATGCTTTTGTGAGCAAATCTTAGCTTAAAGAAGTAAATTACACTATTTTCTTACTTTTGCTGAAGAATATGTTGCTAGTGGAGATCAATGGCTTTGTTGCAGGAATTGAAAAATATGGAGCATATAGCTTGAGGTAGCCATTAACCACTGGTCTTGCTTTATAAATGGCATGTTCGTATGGGCATGGAAACCTGCCATACTGAATCACAGCCAATATGGGGAGCCCAGCTTTAGAGTATAAGAAATGTCCAAGTAGATCACTTTACTACCTCATTCTAAAGGCTGTTTCAATGTGATTTGGGGTTTTGATACATTTCAGGCTTAGCTTTGGATTTTGGGTGTCATAGTCTACTCTTAGAGCATTTATTTCTTCAGAAATAAGAGTAGTGCAATGTAGTGAACAGCCTTTTATATCCAAGCATTCCCAAATGGTCAATGCTTGTGATCCATCTCCAAGCTCCTGCAGGGATGTCCCTTTGAGTTATTTTTGGAGTCCCTTTGGATGGTCTCTTTCTTCTTATTAGTGCTCTGCAGCAGCCGTGGACCTCACTGCTGCTCTTTATAGAGTTGCTCATGCCTTTGTAGTTTGTCTGATCATCACACTACTCTTCTGCAGGTGAGTCTTCTTGCCAGTCATACTATCCTTTGCTAAACTCAGGTCAGCCATAAGATAGCATATATTTGATGTTATTACTACCTCATTCCATTCAAGTTCTGATTACCTGACTGCCTGTGGTGGTGAGGTCCATTTGTCGCCTGAACCCACTACTTATTAACATTCACAGCACTCGTTCCTACAGCAACAGTCGTACTCCGTTCTCAGTCCCTAGGAATATGTTTCAGGGATTGTCTTAGCTAACAGTCAATAGTGAAAAAAAAAAGAAAAAGAAAGAAAAACTGTTTTTGCAAGGGGCATCCCCCCTGCATCCCCCACAGCCTTGCTAATTATATAAACCATTTCCTAGATTATACTACAGTGGGGAAAGGGCAAATCTGCAGAACTCCACTGTACCAAGATCGTGCACATAGAGCTCCCAGCAGGCAGAAAAACAACCCAAAGCAGCACTCGCTAATAGATCTTACACCTGTTCAGGAGACAGTCTGCTACTCCATGCTCATTCTAGCTGTTTTATGCTTTAATGTTTTGTTGTTCTTCATCTTTTCAGAGACTTTGGTGTCTGGACTTTTCTCAAGTAGCCTCCTTCTTCACTGTGTATATCAGGAAATATCAGCTGGGGGTGCTTTTCTGGACTCCATATTTCTGTTTCATTATCATTTAATTAGTCTCTGCCTTAGGTCAAACTCTGCTTTTAACACAGCAGGTTATCCTTCTGAGGATGCCTTGCTTTTCTTTCATCCTATACACTATAGTCTATCTTGGCTTTGGTGAATAATTTAGGTTGTTTGAAGCAGGTATGTCTCCTTTGTATTTTTCAGCTAACTACAGGATTTTTTTTTCTTTTTTTATTTTTTACACCTGTCTGCTCCATGTTTCTTTTTGTTTGAGTTATGTAGAGGAGTTTTCAGGGGCCAAGGTTCTTACTGGTACTAGGAAAACTAGTCTTTATCAATATATTTTATAGGGATTTTCCTGAGTATAGTGTAGAGCATTCCTTCCATCGCATCCAGGGAATATGACACATCTACCCCTGTAATCAACTTAATTCACAGAATGTATTAGGCTTGTCTGTGTCTTTTCAATGTCCACAGATATCCTAACCATCTGTGGCATAGCTCTAGTCCTGTCAGCTGTTTGTTTCAAAGGCTTTGGGGCTTGACAATTGCCAGCCACTTCATGCTTTTCTTCTGCTTGGGCATTTGGCCTTCCGTCCTTTGTAAATGGACATGTTATTATCCTTTCTGTAATTTTGTCTGGTTATATGCATGCAATGGCCCCTCCATATCCTCAACATGTATGTAATGGCTCTGTTTTTCTCAGGTATTGGGCTTTAAAAGTTTTTGGCTTGATAGTTTCCAAATGCCTGTTGCATCACTTATACCTGTGTTTGGCCTTTTTCCTTTGTAAATAATTATGTTCATGATCTTTCTATGATTTCCAGACAGTATACTTTCTCCAACTCCTGTTTCTGTCTTTGGTTACCCTTATGCCATGTGTTTTTTTGTCTTTCTACCATAAGAGTGAAATTGTGTTCCTTCTGGCAGTTGAGTTTTCAAACAATTAATTCCTTCTATTACATCTTAAAGGCTTTAAGTCAAATGTATTTCAGAGTACTGTCTTCTTTCCTTAAATTTTTCTGTAGATAATGACTTGTTCTTTGTGACACAGAGCTTTGGTCAACAAGGACCTCACTGGACTATTTTCAAGTTATGCTATATTTTCCCCTTACCTTTGTCATTATCCACAGACAGACTCTGCCCCTATCAAGCCATAGATTATGGATTGTGTAAAATACCTTTAGTCTCTTATTGGCCATGGATTATGGATTGTCTAAAATACATTTAATCTCTTATTGGTAGTTTAATAGATTCTCCCTGGCATTTTATTATTTGCTTTCTACTATAAACCCCGGAATTACTCTGTCATGCTGATAGGTTACCCTTTGTCTGGCATCTTTATGGCCATTCCCTTTTGTGGTTTTTCATAATTCTTGAATTCTTTCACTATTTTCAGGCTTAACTCTTCTTGGACTTTAAGTTATTTTTTTTTGCTGAAGCTTTTCACAGTGGTTCTCTACATCCCTCTTTAGTATTGAGGTATCTAGATCCCTCTTTAGTCTTGAGGTATCTAGATCCCTCTTTAGTCTTGAGGTATCTAGATCCCTCTTTAGTCTTGAGGTATCTAGATCCCTCTTTAGTCTTGAGGTATCTAGATCCCTCTTTAGTCTTGAGGTATCTAGATCCCTCTTTAGTCTTGAGGTGTCAAGATCCCTAATTAGTCCTGAGGTGTCTAGATCTCTCTTTAGTCTTGAGGTATCTAGATCCCTCTTTAGTCTTGAAGGTATTTAGATCCCCTCTTTAGTCTTGAGGTATATAGATCCCTCTTTAGTTTTGAGGTACTTCACCTCACCTTGCATGATGCAAAGCTTCTGTTTGGGTGCCGGACAGCTTTCCACCTTTTTACTATGCTTTACTCTCACATACTTTCACATCCCTAAAGCTGTATCTTTGTAGTTCCTACTCTAAACATAAGAATACTATTTATACCCCTACTAACCTTGTTACTGAGTACTGACTACTGCTGTAAGATAGTTTGGACTT